>NW_015661278.1:370548-380656 GCF_001515625.1 Sinocyclocheilus rhinocerous | reverse complement strand
TTTTTTAATCGCTTTCCAAAGACCTAGTAATGCCCTAGCAACCGAACAACAACCACCCAGAACACCCTAACAGATTTTGCCCAGAAAACCACCATTTCACTACTTCTTAATTCATATTGGGCGCCACTCGAACACACTAAGATCCTAGAAAAAAAAGTAGATGCTTAAGAAATAGAATTTCAGGGATTCAGATTTGATTTCTGTTTGAAATCATCAATTTAATTATCAATTTAATCTTCTATTCCCCAGTGTTTTATACAAAAGTGAGTACGTCGGGGTCACCAAAAAGGAATATGCATCTTCTGACATCTTTGTACATATGTGTTCTAGTTTGTTGACATTTCTGAGGGCTGAATTTATTATTTTGTGTGTCGTCCCCTTGGGATGAGTGGATAATGTTCTTTGCAGCTTTTTTTATTTTTTTTAAATGTCATGTGTGTTGAATACGTGACTGCTTTAATGTGCAGGTGCACAGTGTCCTACATACATAAGTAAATAGCATATGAATAGGGAATACAAATAGAATCTATTTGCCTGCCTAACCTATATCACACGATATATATCAAAGTCATCAGTTGTTTATATATCCATAAAGTTGGTTGTTGGTTTTATAATATGCCTGAATGTTATAAATATTTATGTTAAAAAATGTATTATAACTTAGGAAATAATTTTTTGTGTTGGTTTTGTTTGTTTGCTTGACATTTAATTGTCATTCAAGTGACTCTGCAACGTCAAATGTCAAATATTTTTAAGTCAAAATAAAAAGCTTAACGTCTTTCTTGTGGCATACAGAACAAACAAATTCAAGGGTTTTGGAAGCGGATATGACAGAATTCACACATTTGTGCGAGCTATTCCTTTAACACCTGCCTTGACTGTGTACTGATAAGGCTTACATATTAATGAGATGCTTGTATACTAATGAAGCTCCATCAGCCTGTTTCGAGGGGTCAGGGGTCAAGCTCTGTGCAGAGCTTGCTGTGCAGGTGAAAATCTGTTCCTTAGAGTATGTATTAGGAAATAAAATGAGGTCTTCTGTAGCATAAGAAATTCTGGTCAATATAAGTCCAGTGATGCATACTTCGAAAATACCATAAGTAGGCACTTTTTGACATTAGGGGTAACCAGATGTCCCAACAATTCACTAAAAAAGTGTTTGGCTGTTAGACTCACTGACTTAAAATGAATTGGGATAAGAACAGTGTGTTTTATTGCTAAATTGTAACATATTTAGAGATGAGCTTAGTATGTACATGATGATAATGATGAGGTATTTAGTATATAAACTGAAATACTCGCTAATTTACCTGCTATAGCACAAAATTGAAAACTATGAAAAAGAGGCAAAAAGCTCCACGGGATGAACTTATCCAAACTGTCGCTTAACATTTCAGATATTATGTACTCATTTATTGAAAAAAAGTGTCAAATATTAAATCAGAAATTCTTAGTAAGATTATTAGGTTTTATTTATGCATGCGCTATGCAATTTTTTTAATGACCAAATGACCAAAAAAAAAAAAAAAAAGGTTTCAACCAGTCCTTAATTTCCTTTTAAATATTGTCTGTCTAATATATAGTTGGTTTTCTGAATATGGCGACATTTTTGTCTTTGACAACATCTTTTAACACACAGTGGATTGAATCACAGTGTTTTTCTTTCACAGCCGACCAGCGAGGACGATCTCTGCCCGATCTGCTATGCACACTCCATATCAGCCATCTTCAAGCCCTGCTCCCACAAATCCTGCAAGTGAGTTGCTGCCAACATCCTATCAACAGCTCCGCTCTTCCATTCACTCCTCCATTTAAGAGATTAACACCATGCCGTTAAACGCTTCGATGGCCATTACTTATATATAAACATAAACACTGCCTGAAATACTAAGGATAGGTTTCCGCTGTTGCGATACTTCCACTGCCAGTGCTGGGTAGATTACTTACAAAATTGTAGTCCATTACTGATTACCAATTACATGACGGAAATCGTAGTATGTAATGTAATCTATTGGATTACACACATTGGGTAATGTATCGCGACTACTTTTTGGATTACGTTTAGATTTACATGTAACATTACATTATGACAGGGTTTCACATTTTCTTTTAAAATAAAAACAATGAAAACATTTTACTGCCATTACTGTGTTAATAAAATGTAATCATGTAGTCCATTAAAAGTAACTGTAATCTTATTGTGAGCATTTTAAAATGTATTTTAATCTAATTATGTTTGGAATCTGATTATGTAATCCACATTACATGTAATCAGTTACTACCATATACTGTATAAAAACATGGACGTAGTGTCCGTGACGTCACCTGTAGGTTTCTGAAGAGCGTTTTTGAAGCTCAAAGTGGGCGGAGCCGGCCGTCGCCATCTTTGGCAGCGCGTCACCGCGCCTCACTCCCAGATAATCGAAAATGGGCAAAGAGGCGGGAGCTGGTTGCTGAAACCACGCCCACCTAGCTCGACGGTGGTGACGGCAGTGGCAATCCACCTGTCATTCAAGTGGCCACGCCCTTAATTATGCAGAACTTTAAGGCTTAATATAATTTAAACGGATGAGTTATAAAAAAAATTCACCCCCTTACAGTTGTCATGAAGGGCAAAATTACATATATAGACCAAAACCACTTGTACCAGGCTGTAAACATTTTTTTTTTTTCTGCTGTAAAGTTGGGCATTTTAACATGGGGTGTCTATGGGATTGACTCCCTTTTGGAGCCAGCCTCTAGCGGCCAGTCGATGAATTACAGTTTTAGTCACTTCCGTGTTGGTTTCACGAGAGAGAGCGGGAGGTTGCCGCTTGGTTACTACCCAGCACTGTCCACTGGCAACGTTGTGGTCTCAGCACTGCATTGAAGCTGTCGCAATACCAATCATATACATCAAAACTGTGCTCTCAATCGAATGAATTTTCTTGGCAGTTTGCTTTTGATTGGCTTGACGTATATCGTGAAGTGCAGCATAGATAACTCACGCTGTGACGTGATTCAACGCTCTTTAAATGATTAAATGTCACTGACGGACCGATCTCTCGCTCCCTCACTCACTTTGTCTTTTATTTCAGGGCCTGTATCAATCAGCACTTGATGAATAACAAGGACTGCTTCTTCTGCAAGGCCACTATCACTGGAGTGGATGATTACACCAAACCGGCCAGCTCTTAGTGTGCCCTTCACACAAACACACACACACATTTGGTGTTCAAAATCCACATTATGTACACTTCCCCAAAGACTTCACTTCAGAAACACACATATTCAGGTTGGCTCATCGTTTCCACTCAGGCCATCACGTCCATGTACGGTCACCATCCCGTCACTGTTGGTTCTGCCAGCATTGCCCATCTGCACTGGCGTATCATAACATTTTGTCCTCTGACGAATGGAACAAGGCCGTGCAAGGCAATAGTTCTTCCCTAGTGTCTTTGTGATGGATGGATGAGATCCTGTTTAGAGCCACGCGCTCGTAGTGCATCTGAAGGAGCAGCAGAAAAGCTGAATGTGGAAGATCTGCTGAGAGTGATGGGGAGAGGAAATGACAGATTTCATCTCTCGCCACTGTCTCAATCTTTTCTCATTTTTTTTTTTCTCAGCTCATGTTCTCATCTGTTTTCAGATTTCATCTCCTCTCTGCTCATTTCTTTTCTATCCTTTAATCTCATCTGTTTTAGTCTCCCCTTTTCTCTTCTCGATTTCTCACTTCGGCTCGTATCGTCTCATGTCTTTTTTTTTATCATCTTCATGTTTCCTGTTCATCTCCTCTATTTTCACACCACCTTTTAGTCCCATCTTTGTTTTATCTCTCTTTCAGCTCACCTAATTTAGTCTCCTTTTTTCTCATACTTTATTCTCCTTTGTCTCGTCTCGTCTCATCTCTTCTTTTCTTTGGTGTTCATCTCTTCTCTGTCTTGTCTCATCTTTTCTCCTCTCATTTAGTCTCTGCTCATCTGTTTTGATCACTTTTCATCTCCTCTCCTCATCTCTTCTCTCCTTTCATCCCATCTATTGTAGCCTCCTCTTTTCTCTTATCCATGTTTCTCATGTTTTCCCACTTTATCTTGTCTCATTTTGCCTCATCTCATCCCTTCTCTTCTTCATGTTTCATCTCATCTCCTCTATCTTCCTATCACCTTTTAGTCTCATCTCTCCTCTTTTTGTCTCCTCTTCTCTCCTCTCATTTAGTCTCTGCTCTATTTTCATCTCATTTTAGTCTCATCTTTTCTCATGTTTTTCTCACCTTGTCTCTGCTCTCCCCATCTCCTATTCTTTTATTTTAGTTTGTCTCGTTTCTTCTCATCTGGTCTCTTCTCGTCTTTCATCTCATCTCTGCTTCTCTCTCCTCATCTCCCATCACCATCTTTAGTCTAATCTCATCTTGTTTAATCTCTTCTCACCTTTTCTCTGTTCATCTCATCTGGTTTTTTTCTCCTTGTCTCTTCTCTTTGTTTCTCCTTTTGTCTCATCTTTTTTCTTTCCTCTTTCCTCCTCTCGTCTCTTCCCTTCTCATTCTTGTATCTTTTCTTCTTATCTTGTCGCTTCTCATCTCATTCTCCTTTCTTCTCGTCTCTTCTCACAAACTCTGGTTATATTATCATATCAGGAAGTCAGATATAAACTCAGTACTAGTGAACAGTTTTTCACATCACTCTGTATTTGCTAAAGTTTTTATACTCAATACTGACAGCCATATTTGACATAATGACAACATGTAGTGTCACACTAAGCAGAACCTACAATCACTTCTGATTGTTGTACATGATTTTCTACATGAAAAGAACCAAGGAAAAAGAAACGCATCTACACAAAGCTGTTACACACGCCTGTCATATAATATGTCTTTTATTACGGATTTATGAAGCATCATACAGGATAAAGGAGACAGCGTCAGGACATGGACAGTTTACACTGAGACATGAATGCAATTTGATCTGTGAGACAGTGAGAACAGTTCCTGTTCCTCCGCTACATTTTCTCCATTCGGACGGCTTTCACGTATGATCTGCCGTTATAATGGTGTGGTGTTCGTGAATGTTATCAAACAGCCCTCAGCTTTCTTCATACCCAGATCTTTCCTTCAGTCTGTTCCATTAGGAGTGCCTAGACTGCTGTTTTTGTTACAGAACACCAACAGACATCTAGATTTAAGTGCTTTGCTGTTGTGTGCATGGGGTTATCTTTCCCAGAATCCTTTGTTAATGGATTATGTTACACTCAGGCTCTGCCTGCACTCAGAATCTATTGCCTTGCCACAGCTCCCTTAAAAGGATATTCAGCCATTGACGACTGCAATTTTCTACACCAAATAAAAGTCTAGTGGTGCAACCCCATTTTAAAACCCACTAAATATTAAATGGAGTGAGCCAAGACTGGAGGTGGACCGCAGCTTCGACTGTCACAATACAGTACGCATTGTTAAAACAACTTGTACAGAATTCATCATATGCTTCTTACTAATGCACACAGACTGTTTATTTAACACGCAGACAATTTGCTACGACTGATAAACCACTGAACTTCCAAACACTGTATAAAACTGATAATATGTATGAATTATCAAAACCAAATGAGTATTTGGGTCACTACTTCTCACTTTACTTGTGTGGGTGCGCATTTGCGGTGAGCGTGTGCCGACGACTTTAATTTAATGGTTTCCACTCTCAGGCATCTGCTATTGTTGTCAAAGGGATTTTAGATTAGTTAAGCAATATTTAAAGGACTGTTGATGTTTTTTTGTTTAGAAAGAGATGACATGGCAATTTTTGGTTCTTTCACTTTTGTGAGAGTGTACATGTATTGATATTAGCATTAAATTATTTATCCTAAATGCTGTCTGGTGTGCTTACTTTGTAGGCACTTACCAAGGTATGTATTGGCTAACTAATGTATTTAATTATTAAGCATATTATTTAAATATATTACACAATCATTCAACCCTGTTACTGGCTGATTTCCTCCCTGTTTAAACAAAATGGAACATTTCCACATCATGGTGAAAGGTAAGTATAATCTCCTTTTGTTTTCTCAATTTCTAATTATTCTCCATTTAAAAAAAAAAAAGAAGCAGCAGCAGAAGAAAATTGGAGAATAAACAGTTTTCACTCAGAAATTGCTAGTAAGTTTGACAAACTATTACAAAGAAATGGTGCATTAAATTAAGTGTGAAATTTTCATTTCAAAACTAAAATTGTATTTTCTTGTAAAAACTCCAATAACCTTTGTTTTATTTAGAACTTTGAAAATTAATTTTTAATTTCAACCATTCAACCCTGTTACCAATGTTATTGGAAAAAAAATGGTTAAACAAGCATTTTTCTTTAATTTATGGGAAATGTATGGGGTTTGTTCACTATAAATAATTAACAATTAGCAGTTTAATTAAAATCTGCAACTGAGTTTCTTACAACCCTGTACAACCCTTTTCCTTACAACCCTCATTCTGGCATATTTTTTATTTAAATGCACCATTTAACTTTGGATTTCATTAATATTTGTATTGAATATTTATGTTTTTTTAAGTCAATTGTTTGAAAATAATCAAATTAAACCAGTCAAGTTTTTATACTATTCAAATATGTCCAAAATATGGGCAACAGGGATGAAAAATCGCCAGACTTTTATAAAATCAGTTTTATATTAAAAATGTTTAAATGGTGTTTTAAGTCATATCTTCTATTTAAATACACCATGTAACCCTGCATTTCATTAATATTTGATACAATATTTATATGTATTAAAGCTGATTGCTGGAAAATAAAACCCAAACAATCAAGGTTTTATACTATTCAAATATGTCTAACATATGGGTAACATGGTTGAAAAATGGACAAACTCTTATAAAATCAATGTTATATTACACATTTATAAATATAGAATGAAAATAAAAATCAGTTTGGGTTCATATATACAAATAATATTTTGTTTGACCTCTTGAGATTGACAAACAACATTGTTTCATTTGTACATTGTTGATAAAAGCAGAAATTTACATTTTAAAGAGCTTTAAGCCATATTTTGTATCTAAATGCACCATCTAACTTTTAAACCTGAATTTCATTAATATTTCATCCAATATTTATATCAATTAAAGTTGATTGCTAGAAAATAAAACAAAGCAAAACAATCAAGGTTTTAAACTGTTCAAATACGTCCAAAATATGGGTAACAGGGTTGAAAAATGGCAAAATACTTAAATCAATCAATCTTATATTAAACATTTATAATTATAGAATGAAAATAAAAATCACTTTGAGTTCATATATGAATATAATATTTTGTTTGACCTCCTGAGATTGACAAACAACATTGCTTCAGTTATATATTATTAAAAATGTGAATTTCAAAGAATTCCAAGCCCTATTTTGTATTTGTCTCTACAGCATCTTTCCTTGATAACAGATTTTGGTGTTTTGATTGTGTGGTGATTGATTTGTAGTACTATCTTTCATTAGCTTTTTGTTCATTAATGTTAATGACAGCAACCATGGCAATGCACAGTAGCTGGTGGGGAAAACAGTCTTGCTGTCTGTTCCAAAACAGGTTTTGCCAATTCAGTGCTGTAAATAAGAGATGGTGTTTGTATCCCAAGGAGGACGCCACACTCTTTTGAACTAGCCTTTCTTTCTGACCCAGAACCCAGCAAACTTCATTCCAGTTCCCTCTCTTTGGCATAAGGCACAGCATTGTATATTAAAAGAAATGTCAGCGCCAGACAGCTTTGAAATTATCGTCCTACCTTGGACTCATTGAGCTGTGTTTGATAATGCTTTTGCTGTGAAAGAGTCTGTGGTTATAGTGAGTGCACAGTAATGAAGGATCGATTGTAAAAGCCTCCTGTTATGTTGGCTTCACTGGGCCACGTCGCCTTTGACCACAGAGGTCTTGAATTAAAAAATGGTGATTTAACATCTTACTTGCGTACACCTTGTAATAAGGTTTGAAAAAGTTGAGACCAAAAAGCCAAATTACTTCCATTAAATGTTTATAGGAGTGTTGTTCTCTCTCTCTTTTTTTTTTTTTTTTTAAGCAAAAAGAGGTTCAGTCTCAGTATCCAACATGATTCTGGTTGTATATATGCCAGTTTAGTACATGAAATTTGCTATTTATATTTAAATAGATGAAAGATACAATATCAATGTATTGCGAGAGCTATTTTACATATGAAGAACTTAAATGTGTGTTACTGGTACATTTGGTATTTAACATACTGACAACTTCAGAGACATACAATAACTTAAGTTGGATAAATTCACACAGAAATGATACCAAAGCATGTAAAGTGTCAGCATTTTACATGCAATCAGTCTTAAAGCAGTAAAATGTTTATATTGTACATTTTAGTGTTGCATCTAAAATTTCACCCCTCTTATGTATTTAGATGCATACAACTGATATTTTAAATTTCAATGTCAGCATTTGTTTAGACAGCTTTTACAGTAAGTTATTGTATGTTTTGGTGTGCATTGCCACATTTTAATTGTATTTTTTTTATTGTACAATTTTATGGTAATAAACCGATTGTTTCCATGTCAACATATTATGTTCAAACAACTTTATAAATGTACAATATGTTGATACTGAAAGTTTTATTGTCAGCATATAAATCCTCAATGCTCAATGTATGAACAATTCTAGTGACGTAAAATATGTTAATATTGTAAGTTTAAGTGTCAGCACATAAAACCTTTTTATGTATGAATGACTTTAGACACATACAGTATAATATGCTAATATTGTAGTTTTCAGTGTCAGTACCTACTTCAGAAATGTACAATACATTGATATTTTATGTTTTAGTTTCAGCTTTTAATGAACACTTTTAAGTACAAACAGCTTAAAAGATGTACATTATGTCTATATTTTACTTTTTAGTGTTGGCATTTAAAACCTTAACACTTACATATGAACAATGTTAGAGACATATGTTTATATTGTTTTAGGGTCTAAAACAACCTAATTTTATGTATGAACTTATTTAAAGATGTATAATGTGTTGATATTGAGTGTTTTAGAGTCCGTTTGTACGAACAACTTAAAAAATAGATGGTAGATTTCTTACAAACACGCAGCTTTTCACTTTCCAAGACTGAAATGGACTGGATTGCTTGTGGATTATTGTGATGTTTTTATCAGCTGTTTGGACTCTCATTCTGACGGCACCCATTCACTGCAGAGGATCAAGTGATGGACTGCTACATTTCTCCAAATTTGATGAAGAAACAAACTCATCTACATCTTGGATGGCCAGAGAGTAAGTACATTTTTCAATACATTTTCATTTTTGGCTGAACTATTCCTTAAATACTCTGATAATTTGTGTTTCATTGTCAACATGCTATGTTCGCACCACGTAAAAGACATTGTGACTGTGATTTCAGTGTCCAAATGTGTACAGTATCAAAACTGTCTCTTTGTAGACTTTTCATAGCAGATGCTCTGAATACGAATGAGATCACTCTGCAACATCAGTGTGTTTCTTTCAGTGTCTCTTTCCTTTCATGAGAGTTTTGAAGGTTTAACCCTTTCAGCCTGCAGTATGAGGTGGAGAGAAAAGAACAGGGTCTTGAATCCACAGGTGGGATGAAGTGGAGCGTCTTTCCTCACCGCACACAGTTCTGTAGCTTTCCATTGATTTACTGCCTAGAACCTGAACCCCAGGCCGGCAGGGTGCCGGGGGACTTATAGATCGCCTTCAAAAATAGCCTGTCCAGAGGGGAGGACGACGGGATAAAGGGTGGAGAGAGAGAGTCTGGCAACGAGAGAATCCTCCCTCCCCAGGCAAGCCACTGATAGCACCCTGTGTGTATTTATAGATGAACGACAGCAAACCTGAACCTGGATCAATATGCTCTGGGACGTGACACGATCTGCCCGCTGAAGGGCTGGCAACCTGGATGAGAGTACGGGCCCCTGGGACGCAGAACGGAAAAACCTCAGGGCCTGTGATAGAAAAAAAAATCAAGGTGAATGACAGAGGGAAGAATGAAAGTTTTTTTTTTTTTTTTAAATTTAGGTTTTTTATTTCGTAATGTAAGTAGTGTAACTATTTCAATTACTTTTAATAAAGTAATGTAACTGATTACATTTTTGGTTACGTTTC
>NW_015661278.1:362819-366086 GCF_001515625.1 Sinocyclocheilus rhinocerous | reverse complement strand
CAAGTGGTGCTCGCTGCAGAGCCAAATGGGAGGGGCTAGACCTCTAGCTCCCCCTCGCTGGAGCTCCAGCTCCCCCTCGCTGGATCTAGTGGGCGGGGCTTGAAGCGCTATCAAGCGCCACCATGTGGCTGTTAATGTTATTGCCAGTTCAACCATAATGGAAGTAAATGCTTGTTTTGATGCGCAAGATGCTGGCATAGATAATATTGGCTTATTTTACTCTAATATTTGTCATGATTATGATTGATTTTTTCATCATGGTCAGTATCGTTTCCCTCCCATTTGGCTCTGCAGCGACCACCCTCTCCAATTCCGCGGGAAAACCGCGGACTTGGCAACACTGCCTAAAGCATTCAGCGGCTGTGTGGACTGATGTAATTGGCTGAGGATGTGGGCTGCAAATTCAAACGAGAACCAATCAAAAGCATCAGAATAGCATCACTTTACTAAATGGCCTTTAAATGGCGGGAGGCATCGTGCACATCAAAAACAGGCAAAGCAGCAAATTAATATTATTCAACATAGGCCTATCCTAGCTTTTTTTTTCTTTCTTTTTTTTAGCTTTTTTTACAGAAAAAAAAATCAGATGTAACCCCCTTTGTAATCTTGAACATTTTCATAAGTAATTGTAATTTAATTACACGTTTTTTCTCAGTAACTGTAACAGATTACAGCAGTATATGACAAAACAGCTTTAATGTCATTTCAAACATGTAAAAGATCTTTAGGATAGACTACAGTTAGGTGCTGAGGACAGATTTATGAGTCCCTGAAAGTCACTCAGTAATGTGCACATGCTCACAGGTTACAGCAAAACAAGTTATGTTTAAGGGCCAGTTCTGGTATAAATAGCTTGTTGCATGATAATAACTACATAGTATATTAACGTTAAAATTTGTGACTGTGACCATATAGCATCTACCTACATGTATAAAATAAAAAGAATTCAAACAAAAAGAAAAAAACAAAGTCTAATTCTGCATAGAAAATACATACATACATAAAATACCGCGGTATATAAATAGTATCATTCAGGGCCATGATTTTTCCAAACGGTCCTATTTTATGAACATTTGACTCTTTACTGCCCTCTGCTGTCAAATAAGGTGAATCTCACTAATATATTGTGAATTAGCAGGCTTATTAGAATCATTCTGTTCAGACGCAATAATTTTTATTTTAAAAAAGCAGTACAACTATCATAAACATAAATGCTTTTTAATTTAAATACTATATTTAGTTTATTTTCATACATGCGTAACATGAATGAAAATTTGGGGAGAAATCAGGTTAATTGTCATGAAAATAATATTTACCAACCTATATATCATTTTATTTACGCAAAATATAATTTCTTATGTTTAATTTAATTCTGTATTGGATTATAATCTGGGCGATGGAGATTCATGATTAAACTCGAACAGGGCAAAGTTGCTATAATGCATAACAAACTTAATAGGCTATTAACCTATTCTTACCCATGGAGATTCATGATTAAACTCGAACAGGGCAAAGTTGCTATAATGCATAACAAACTTAATGCTTAACAAACTTTTTTCTAAAATCCTATTTCTGACACAATTCTGTAGACTATCACTGTTGCATGTCAATTAATAAGTGAAAGTGCTCAGTATGGAGTCTCCAGTAGATAAATATTGTCAGCGCTGTCCGTGGTGCTGAAGAAACTCACATCATTAAACTCACGCAGAGAGAGTTTTCACTGATGTTTCTATATGCCTCGCAAAATTTCCCCAGCATGCCTCAAAAGCTCTGTTGAACTCAAATAATCACTAAAAGACCTTCACAATTAAATGACATTAGTAACTCCCATCACTCGAAAATTCATTGGTACATTTTAGACAAATTTACTAGTTTCTTTTTCTTCCTCTTCCTCTGCTCAAATTTAATACCCGTTTCAATTTTAAATACGTCAATATAGACATATTAGCGGTGAAAAGTGCTCAGCGAGAGAACATGCAGTGCATGTGATATTGGTACTTGTTTAGTTTAGTGCAGTATTTATGAGCCAGTGGAACGGAATTTCGTTCATATGTGCATTCTGTATGTACAGTTGAATGACAATAAAAAGCTACCTACCTACCTACCTATATTTAGATATTTAGAGGAATGACAGGACTGATATGTATTTCCAAATCTAAGTCATCTTTGCAAATCTCATTTTTTGAAAGACGCCGGCTCAAGACCAGTGAACATGATAAAACTCTCAAATCATGCCTGACTGAAAAGTACCAAGATAAACAGAGCATTAAATTATAAAACCACTGTATTACAACCCCAACCCCCCCCCATTTTGGCTCAATCTCAGCATTAGTTTTTTAAGTCAAGAGTTTTAGTTCCAAGGAGAAATCACCTCAGTATCAGCTCAGTTATTTATTTATTTTGTAATAAATATAAATGTCTATGCTGAATTGACCTTTTTCTAGTTCAGCTCAACTTTTCAACCCTGTTACCAGTGTTATTGTCAGAAAACTGGTTATATTTTTTTCTTTTCTTTGTATGTATGTAAAAAAGTATATTATATTAGTAAGATTTCCTGTTTGTCTTTTGTTTAAGCAATGAGCTCAAACTGAGGCAGTGAAGAAGATCTCTAGACTCAGGCCGTCATGAGTGAATTTCTCTTTTATGGGAGGGATTATGGCTGTAGGAGATGATAAGTCACTTTATTGCTTTCCACTTCACAGATAATAAGAGAGGAGTGGAATATGATCAGTCTTCAGAGAGCGGACGCGGTGTTTGGTCTGGATGAAGTTATTACAAAACCTTCTTGGAAACACTAACATGAATCGGTTAGTACAAATAATGATGAAAGATGATGCCGCATTACAGTTCATTATGAATACCTGTATAATGCATCTTTCACTCCTTTCCTCACATTCTTCTTTTCTTCTATATGTTGTGATCAACAATTGGCCCTGGAAAGGAACAGTAGCTGACAGATGCTGACAGATGCTAGTTTAATAATGTCAAAACATGCTCTAGATCTTTATCAGAGCTGGATGTTGACAGATCCACGTCATTTTCACCTGTACAGCATGACAGATATTCAGTCGGCACAGAGGAGGTAGTGTTAATGCAGTGACTCCCTCAGGGCCGCACTGCATTATGGGTGGAGTGAAGTGAAGGAGAATGATGTCACAACTGCTTTAGGTAAAGCTGCTGGATATTTGGATATGAAATGCACACATGACTAATGCTCATGACACTATGGCTGTTCCAGAGGTGCGTCTCATCCCCGAGCCTCCTGAG
>NW_015661278.1:356571-362632 GCF_001515625.1 Sinocyclocheilus rhinocerous | reverse complement strand
CTTTTTTAGCAGCATCATATGACCCCTTTAATAGACCTACATTTATCATTTAGAAATTGTAAATTATATATATATATATATATATATTAGTATATATTAGTATAAATTATATGACTGGAATGTCAGATTATAATGTCATATATTAACTAATTAAATGTGTAAAAAGCAAGAATGTTGATTAAAATATATGTAATTCTATACATAAAATTATTAACAAGAATTTTTATATCAATAATTAAAATTAAAACAACACTAAAACAATATTAACATTTAATACATTATTAGGCATATAAGTAAGAGGCTTGTCAATAAACGGAAGAAACTGAAACAGGCTGTATCAAATATTACACATTTTGAAAAAAATTTTTATTGATGTATTTATAATTATATTTTAATAAAATATTTTTGTTTATAAATTTGACTAGGCCTATATGTTCAGTTATTTTACTTTAATTGCATAGAAAAGGACCTATACATTGCCATTAGAGTGAAATTACTGAACCTAAACATAGGAGCCTGATAAAAATTTTAAAGAAAAAATCTCAGACGGGCTTAAGAGGTTTTTGCATCTGAAGTCTTCATATACTGTATACAGTATATATGTGTGTGTGTGTGTGTGTGTGTGTGTTTTATTCATATTTTTTGGTACCAATTAATTTAAATAAATCACTGGAATGGAACTGATTCACTATTAGAAACCATTTGAACCCAAAAATGACAGTAGTTGAATGAATCTCTCATAGTATGCCATTGCTAACTGAGATAAAATAATGATCCACAGGAATGCGGAACATATCCGTGAAATCTCAGTCTGTGGTTTTATCAGTTCATCTTCCCTTCTCAGTGTTTTCTTCCCTTGGTTCCACTGGAATCTCAGCTCATCCTACAGTGACCCACAAGATACATGTTGACACCCCACTGCTGGTAAAAGCCTCGGCCGACACGGCTGCGGCTCCAATGTTCTTCTGCCTCACGGAGCGGAGCGGCGTCTCTTTCCAGACGGGCCTGAGCCGCTGGGAAGCAGCAGTATTGGTGGCTTCCCTCCATGAATTGTAATGGATAGTAGAGACCGAATGTGTTGTGTGTAGCCAAAGAGAGGCAATATCCTGCCTGGACACCCGGCTGACCCTGTTGACGTCTGAATGAAGGTGTTTTGCGAGGGGCTGATATGAGTCTGAAGGGATGACAGAAGCTGAGGCTGTGGACCGGTCGGGGCTTCAGAGGCTTCAGAGGCTTGGAGTCTGGACCGTGTGAAGCTCTCATTATTGTTTCCTCATGAAGTGACACTGACGTGACACGAATGATACCTTAAATCATGCGGCTTGTGAAAGAAATGTAGTACTTCCTTTTTTTCTTTTCTTTTTCTTTTTTATAGTTTTTCTTGCGGATGGCTGTGTATGCAAGTTTATTTTGATATGTTTGATGTTTCAAACTTATTTTCCCTCACAACTGTAAACAGAAATTCAATTTTTATTCCAATATGATACATAAATAATCATGAAGTCTATATATGTATGATTATATGTATGTTGTCTATATTATACTTAAGTATTTATTTATATTATAATATATTATTATTATTTATATATTTAATATAAAGTATATAAAGTGTATATATATATATATATATATAACTTATTTTCCCTCACAACTGTAAACAGAAATTCAATTTTTATTCCAATATGATACATAAATAATCATGAAGTCTATATATGTATGATTATATGTATGTTGTCTATATTATACTTAAGTATTTATTTATATTATAATATATTATTATTATTTATATATTTAATATAAAGTATATAAAGTGTATATATATATATACATACAGAGTTATAGTATGTATTGTCAATATGTGTATTTTCAAATAAGTAAATGTATTATTGAAAATATATTTTGACTATACTACAATAAATAATAAATATACAGAAACGAAGTAGCTAAGATAAATAGACAATAAATATGGTAACACTATACAATAAGGTTCATTAGTGAACTATTTTAGTTAACATGAACTAAGAATGAACAATACTTCTACAGCATTTATTAATCTTGGTTAATGTTCATTTCATAATTTACTAATTCATTATTAAAATCAAAAGTTGTGCTTGTTAGCATTTGTTAATGCACTGTGAACTATCGTGAACTAAAAATGAACGACTGTATTTTCATTAACTAACATTAACAAAGATGAATAAATACTGTAATAACTGTATTGTTCATTGTTTGCTCATGTTAGTTAATACATCAACTAACATTAACTAATAGAACCTTATTGTAAAGTGTTACCATAAATACTAATACAACAAACAGGACATTTTTACATTTATTGTAATTTATATTTTTGTGTTGAAACACTGATAAATCACTTGAAGATATTTTATTTTGTTTCCATTTATTTATTTATTTGTTTATTTTTTAAATAATTGTATTACTCCTGGTCAGAGTTTCAATCAATCAATCAATCAATCAATCAGTTAATAATTATTTGTGTACATGTAAACAAACTTTAAAAATGCTGATTTTGTTTTTCTAGTTCTGTTCTAAAATATTTAAATATAAAAAGCAAGAATAATGTTCTTTAGGAATATTTAATTTAATACTGAAAATTATTAACAAAAAGATTAATATATCACAAGAAAATATTATTAACATTTATAATAAATCGCCACAAAATAAATGGCTAAATAAATCAATATTTGTGTGTGTGAATAGTGAATACACGTTTTTCTAGTACTGTTCTAAAATATTTGAATGTAATATGAAAGACAAGAGTACTATTTATAAAAAATATAGTTAATTCAGAACTAAAATTAATAATAATTATTAATAAAATTATTATTAATAAGTTATATCAATAATAAAATAAAATAAAAAGACACTAAATGATTTTTTTTCCCTCCAAAATAAATATTTGTAACCGTTTATAACAAATATAGTTAATTAAGTGCTAAACTAATTAATAAAAACCGTCATGTCAATAATACAATATTGAAATTAACAAATAAATAAATAAATAATTTTCATAAATAATAAATATGTTCAACTATGTTAGTGTGCAACGCTTAAATATTTAGTAGTAGGCAAGCTAGGCTATGTGAGTTGAACACCTTCGTTCACTGAATGAAACGGTAGATGTACACTGTACAGCCGAACTATGCTGATTCTCCGTCTGTTGCTGCAGTCGAAAAGCCTTCAAGAAATACTGCGAGGTCTCGTGAAGATGATGACGAGCTGCCGCGACACGTGACTCCTCGGGCGGCGTCTCAATCAGAGGCTCGGCAGAGGGCGCTAGTGCGCTTCCCCCGGCCCGCGGACCTCCTGCTGAGAGCACGCCTGATGTGCGGAGGATCCGCGGCCATTCGGAGCTGTCGGCGGTGCTCTGCTGGTGGGAGTGAGCTGGGAAGCGCTGTTTTCTTAAAGCTCCGGATGAATTTGAGGCTGCTTATGCAAGCCGCCCTGAATGCTACCTACCTACCTACCTACCTATCTATCTATCTATCTATCTAAAGGATATCAATCATTTTCATTCATTATTTTATTAATTGTCAAGCATACTAAAGGTTATAGTAGCCTATAGTACACCGCATAATTGTTAAAGAGCAGGTCATATGGTGTTTTAAAGTGTCCTAATATTGTGTTGGAGTCCCCTACAACAGGTTTAAATGCTAAATTGCAAAAAGTTTTTTAACTTACAATTAAATATATTAATACAAATAAATCCATTAAATTAAATAACAAACTAAAATGAAAATAAATAATAATAAAGAAGTACGAGAATATGCACTGATAATATTAAATATGAATATTCACTTCTGTTTTTGATTCTGTTTTTATGTTCAGATCTTATTCTGAAGCGGGGAACGGGGGATTCGCTTCATACCAAAGACGCTTTCTGAAGAGATGATAGCAGGTGAGTGTCTTTCAATTTACATTTGACATTGTTTGAAAGCTTTGTGATACGGAGGTCTTCTGTCTCTGTTGTACAAGGACAAGGACTTTGAAAACTTAAGAAAAACAAAATAACCTTCTTCCAAACAATTATATATTTGAAAAGTAACGTTGGGACTCTTTATAAAAGCTTTCAAGAACAACGAAAGGAAGGGCAGTTTACTGGATTAATTGTATTCATTCAATTTGACTGGAATAAATCATTTTTTCACACTTTTTGCATAATTGGGCAAAAAGGCAATTACATTCAATCAGAAATAAAAAAAATTGTCTTTGTTTTCATCACATAATGTTTCATATTTCATCTCAGGCTGTCACAGTTATCTATTTAATAAATACACTTTACTTCTGATAAAACTTTAGGGGTGGAACTGCACATTTGTAAAAAATATATTGAAACTATACATTTCAGTTTGTTCAGATTTGAATTATTTTTAACATAATTCATATTTTTATGGAGGATTTCACACACATATATATATATATATATATATATATACATACATACATTGGTTGACATTTTAAGTTTAAAAATATATAGAAATTGATCTGTATCTTAATGCAGTAAATATAGAAATGGTTTGTGTATATTTCACTCTGTTTAGATTTTAAGATAGAAAATTTGGGTCTAGGTAAAGAGTAAAATAATAAAATCTATACATACATGATAAATTATGGCATAAAAAGTAATGTGACCTCCATACAGTACAACAACGGGGAAAAAATGGTTCGTTTTAATAATAATCAACCCCTGGGACATAAAAGTTGCTTAAGAAACACCTGAAAATAAATATTTAGGCCCTTTGAAGTGAACTTTGAAGTTGTCAGTCATGACTAAATATATACAGCTTATTATCTGTAGAAAACACCCATCATGGGACTGCGGGTGTTGAAGCGTGGTGCAGGCAGGTGTTGATGAATGGCCGCACTCTGCCGGACTGACATATGCGCGGTGTGGCAGATGGGACCCGGGTCAGTCGGCGGAAGACGCGGCTGGACAGAGAGCACGTCCTTCCGCTCGCAGCTAAAAAACGATACGCAACATATTCACTGTCATCGTTTGGCCAGCGGTATTAGCCACTGTAGGCTAACGCTAAAAGAGCCCACACACTCTCGTACGCTTGTAGTGTTTCTGATACCTAAACATTCTTTAATACATCCAAACATTAAGATTAGCCAATCAAAACAGAGATCATTTACATATAGGAATCTTAAAGGTACAGCATCAATATAAGGGTCAAAAAGAGGGTGAAAAATAGTCATGAAAAACTGTTTTTGGCGCAGAAAGCTTCAATTAACAATTTCAAGTGCATTTTGGGAGAAAACAAATGCAGTTGTTGTCACTTTTTGAATTTGGTGGCACTGAAATTGCACACGTCGAGTATATTCTTTGCCTAGATTGTTTTTAAATGGAAGTGCTTGAGTATATAAAGATTTTTCTTTCGTCCATGTCATTATGATGGTTTGCAATGCAATTTAAGAAGAAAATCGAATTAGTTTAGCCTCAGAAACTGCTGAGACGGACTGCGCCATCCTGCTACTGGATCCCATATAATTATTATAGCTCGTATATTAGTATCGAATTATATTTTCCATAATTTCACAAGCAGGTTTATGGCAATCAAATAAGAATAATAACAATAGCGTTTCTGTTGAGACAGTGCAGTGGCATCTCCGCCTTTGAAAGCCAATAGATCACCACACCATTACGATATTTGCAATTTTCCCTTTAATGCTAAATCAATATTCACACACGAACGGCAGCAGTTACATACTGAGATGCATTATGCAGGCAAACACAATGAATTAGGTTATACGAGACAGACCATTTTTGGAGAACGCAAGCTTGAGCAATTTGAACCTCTTGTCAGGCGAAGCATTAAATCTGGTGTTTTATTTTCAGGCATATTTCCATCTTTCAGAGGCTAATGACTGCAGACTGTCTTCACATATCTATTCTGTGCAATAAACAGTTCAGTGGGAAAACAAGTTTATCTTAGCCCACTGGCTCTTATTTTAAATGTGCATTATTTAGTAATTTGGCGCTGATTTCAAAAGTTTCACACATTAAGAAATACCATATAGCTATATATATATATATATATAT
>NW_015661278.1:321652-356561 GCF_001515625.1 Sinocyclocheilus rhinocerous | reverse complement strand
ATATATATATATATATATATATATATATATATATATATCCTTTGATGGACTGAGGGTGAGTAATTTGACATATTTTTTTGTAAACTGTTCCTTTAAGTTCATATAAGCTGGTTCTGTACCTTGAATCTTAATAACTCATGTTAGTTGAGTCAGAAATGCTACATGCTGCGTGAATCTATTGCAACATCATAAGAGCATTGATTTGACTTCACATCAGAGCAGTGAACGCCAGTGTCCAGACATTCCTTTGAGCCCCCGATTCATTTCCATGGCGCTCAGCCACGTGGAGAAGGCACCCCAGCTGAGGAACAGATGACTCACGCACTTAACAGGTGCTCAGACACTCAGCAGGCCTCATGCTCCGGGGGATCAAAGCGCGGCTGCAGAAACTGCAAACCCCTGTAATTGCGTACAATGAGCTGGCGAGTCGGGCGATCCAGGTGCTATTTGAACAGGTGCATTTGCATGCCACAATACAGATGGCAAAGGCATTCATAGCCTTGATCACAATTCAAGCACAATTTACCCACACCGAGCCCTCCACTGTTCTCCAGACCTGCGCTGTTTGCCAGCATAAACAGAACGACCGATGCCAGACACTCCTTTGCTTGCCCGTGGCTTTTTTTCTCCCCAGACAGCACATGTCTGAATGTTCCCTTGCTGGAAAAAACACTTTAAACCAGCCTAAAGTGGAGAGCTGGTCTGTTTTGCTAGTTTTAGAGGGGTTTTGGGCAGCTGACAGCTGCTCAGGTTGGGAGACCGAATTGCCAACCAGATAAACCATACTCTAGAGCAGCGGTTCTCAATTCCAGTCCTCGTGACTCCCCGCTCTGCACATTTTGTATGTGTCTCTTATCACTTCAGATGTTTGTTCTATTTGACTGTAAGTGCCCTGCGTAGTGGACATCACAGGATATTCTGCCATGCTTCCAGTTTGAAGGGAGCGTATATGTTGCATTCAAAGGACATTAAAGTGTGCGAGACGTGGATTTAAATTGTATTTATTTGCAGAGGTATATTATGTCACACTTCTCTAGTAAGTTTCATCTGTGTGTGAAGACGCTGCAGGCCGTGGCGTAGCACAAATCTTCAACAGATTTCCCGTGCTCGGGGAAGTAGGGAGCAGTGAACACTGTGTAGGGATCATGTCAATCAGAACACAGTTCATGCATGGAGCTCTCTTCTAAAGAGCAGTGGTTCCCAACACTGGTCCTGGAGGCACCCCAACACTGCACGTTTCCTTAATCAAACACAGCTGATTCAGGTCATCAGCTCATTAGTAGAGACTCCAAGACCTGAAATTGGTGTGTCAGAGAAAGGAGACATGAAGAATGTGCAGTGTTGGGGTGCATCCAGAACCAGGGATGGGGACCACTGCTCTAGACCAGCTTAAACCATCCATCAGGTTTTCAAAAATTCATATTTGGATTTTCGCTCTCTTCTAAAGAGCAGTGATTCCCAACACTGGTCCTGGAGGCACCCCAACACTGCACGTTTCCTTAATCAAACACAGCTGATTCAGGTCATCAGCTCATTAGTAGAGACTCCAAGACCTGAAATTGGTGTGTCAGAGAAAGGAGACATGAAGAATGTGCAGTGTTGGGGTGCATCCAGAACCAGGGATGGGGACCACTGCTCTAGACCAGCTTAAACCATCCATCAGGTTTTCAAAAATTCATATTTGGATTGAGGCAGTAATTAAAG
Organism: Sinocyclocheilus rhinocerous; assembly: GCF_001515625.1. Classification (NCBI taxonomy): domain Eukaryota; kingdom Metazoa; phylum Chordata; class Actinopteri; order Cypriniformes; family Cyprinidae; genus Sinocyclocheilus; species Sinocyclocheilus rhinocerous. The sequence goes on along the minus strand of NW_015661278.1, from coordinate 354,857 downwards.
CAAAAGGAGCCCCTACCAAGTATTGAGTACATGTACAGTAAATGAACATACTTTCCAGAAGGCTAACAATTCACTAAAAATGTTTTTTTTTTATTGGTCTTATGAAGTATTCTAATTTGTTGAAATAGTGAATTGGTGGGTTTCTGTTAAATGTGAGCCAAAATCATAACAATTAAAATAACTACTTCAGTCTGTGTGCATTGAATTTATTTAATACATGAGTTTCACAATTTGAGTTGAATTACTGAAATAGATAATACTGAAACTTTTTTTTAAACTATTTATTCTTTTTTTGTTATAAATGTCCAGTATATTTAGTATTATATTAGGTTTAGTATTATAAAGAATAATACATTTTCCTTTTCTTTTTTTTAAATGATAATGATGATTACTATTATTATTTAATTATTATTATTATTAGTAGTAGTAGTAGTATTAGTATTATTATTTTAATACCTGGATGTTCTTTTTAAAATTTTGTTCAGATTTTAGCTTCTGTGGACGATTGTTAATTCAGCCAAATTAATCAGTTAATGATAAAAAAAACAAATGTCTTAAAGGTTCATTCATTTTTGTATCAAGTTTAGAAGTGACTTTTCACAAAAGTAAAATTATTTGCTGTCAGAAAAAAAAGAAAAAAAGAAACAACCAGCTTCCTGTATGTTTTATGCATATTTTGGGATACAGCATAAAAATGCTGATGAAAACACAGAGAATGAAATTAAATAAATATTTGTATATATGTTATTTTATTTAGTTTTTAGTTTTAGAGCCATGGAAATGTACAGTATTTTAGTTTCAGTTTTATTTATTTATTTATTTTAGGTTTCTTTTTACATTCATCTTGTTCGTTTTAGATTTAGTTAAACGTAATAACCTTGATCTGGACAAATTCCAAGTCGAATCCCTTAAAAAAACACAAATATTCCTAAAAGAAGTCCCTCTCATCTGGGAGTTTACTTCCTGAACCTTTAAAGGTTTCTTGTTCTTTTGCTGAGTGTGACATTTTAAACTTTAATGTGCCACTTCAAGAAAATAGAATTCAGTTATTTATGTATGATGGGGCTAGTTGTCCTCTGGCATTACTTTCCCCAGTCCTTCTTGTTGCAGGCATGGCTGCTCATGAGCGGCCTCAGAGAATTCCCACGGGCCGCTGGCCATAGGACTGGAACCACATATGAAAGTCACCTCTCAGGTCAAAGTGACATCTCCAATCCTTCAGTTCAGGGCCATGCAGTTCAGCCTGGGTGCATGGTAAGGGAACGTGTGCTTTCCCTTCCAGAATGGCATAGATAAAGTAAGGCAGAATTGTTCTATGATTTTTTGATTTACTTTAAGCCATTTCTTTAATATTTTCCTCACTCCCAAACCATATAGTCAAAATAATAATCAGTGACATTATTAAAAATATGCAAAATCAGCTGCTGGTCACAGACTGGATAATAGAACAGCAACATTAGCAAAGCAATTGGGACACAGCCTTACATATAGATAAATATATTTAGTTGAAAAAAAAAAGTTAAAGAAATCCTTGCAATTCATTACAATAAATAAATATATACAATTTTAATCGTTTATTATTATTATTATTTATGTATTTATTTATTTATTTTTGCATATTTGGCTAATTTGAGTCATGTCAGTTAGTTTACTTAATATGAAGAAAACCCACACTAGGTTTAAAAAAACAAAACAAAACTGAAAAATCCATGTAATTATTTATTGTTCAGCAATCCTGACATTTACCCACATTGCGATAACATTTAAGACAAAAGGTGTCGATTCAGCCATGTGTTTGGGTGTGATTGGTGTGAAAACTTTAATTAGCTTAAAATCACAAAGGAAAATTCTAAAGGTTATCTTGTATTTTGTTTGAAAAAACAAAATAAAACAATATATATATAATAAATATTCTGTTAACATTTGTCTTATGAAGCCCCCAAATCTTAGGAAGGATATACGAAGAATCAGCCAGTTTAATTTAATAAACCCCTGATGTGTTAAATTATGACTGGCAAAATACATAGAACAAGAATAGAGTAAGATAATGAATTACAGCAATAGAAAAGAAAGTAAAGTGGGTGCTATATTTCTGTAATTTGCATGGAGTCATATCTCAGCTTCACTAGTCATAGCTAGTGAACCCAATTAAAAAGACAAAGACTTCCTAACTGCCATAAAGCTGTGAGAATGCATTCGTCTCATTGTCCAGACTATCTCTGTCACCCTTCAGTCTCAGCTGTGAGCTGCCGAACGTCAAACATGTAGAGGGAATGACGATTGATGTGACGTCCGGGTCAATAAGGGTTTTTCCTTGTATGGTCCCAGGTGAAAAAGAAATATATTTAAATTGTGCTTTTTCAGACATACTTACTATATTTAAATTATACTATACTAAGTGCATATTAAATGTATTATTTTGAAACAACTTTAAGAGTATGCTTCTGTTTAGCATATTTCTTAGAAGTATAACTAAGCATATATTTAATACAAAAGTACTTCTAGTATACTTTTTAGAAATATATTAAAATGCAATTCAATATATTTTTATTGCACTTCAAATAAGCATGTTGGGAATACAAATGTATTATAAACAGACTACTTGAATTTCAAGTATATTTTTAATACATTTAATACTACGTCTTTTTCACCTGGGGTAGCACAGATCCGGTCTGTAATACAGCTTTTCGTTAGCATTCCCAGTCCTACATGCAGTCATCTTTGCTCATGGTTCAGTTTCTTGAAGATGAGGATCCACAATAAATGTAAAATCTCACATTAAAGAGATAGTTCACCCAAAAAATGACAATTCCTCATGTCGTTCTAAACCCTGTTAAATTAAGATATTTTTGATCAAATTCAAAAGCTTTCTGACTCTCCATAGTCAGCACATCTACTGAAAAGGTTTTATGGCCCAGAAAGGAAGTATGGACATCGTTAAAATAGTCCATGTGACATCAGTGGTTCAACCTTAATTTTAGGAAGCTACGAGAATACTTTTTGTGCGCAAAGAAAACAAAAATAACAGTCCTTACTATCTTTCTGGGCCATAAAACATTTCAGCTCAGTTGCTGTCTATGCAGGGTCAGAAAGCTCTCGGATTTCATCAAAAATAACTTAATTTGTTTTCCGAAGATCTCACGTGTTTAGAACGACACGAGGGTGAGTAATTAATGACAGAATTTTCATTTTTGGGCGAACTATCCCTTTAAAGTCACATTAGAGAAATTAAGCAGTCTATTGTCAGTAGTGCATCGTCATCCCTTTCAAACCAAAAAACTTTCTGTTGGTCAATGTGGCAAAAAAGTGAAAAAAGACTGTATTTCACCCGAAAAAATTCAGTGAACAATAGTAAATATGGCCAATAGTAACTTCTTTAAATCTCGTTTAAAATGTGCATATTCTGTAGAAATAGACTCTTTAATCATGCAAATTATGCCATTTTCATGCAAGGTTTAAATTTAATGTCATGTGGTGTAACCATTAAATAAAAATAAATAAATTTTTTCTTACACCTTGTTTACATACGAGTGTACACATCTTAATCATTATTTTCAATAATGTTTCTAAATACAGGTGCATCTCAATAAATTAGAATGTCGTGTATTTAATACACGAGTTTCACAATTTGAGTTGAATTACTGAAATAAATGAACTTTTCCACGACATTCTAATTTATTGAGATGCACCTGTACATTTTTCAAGGTAAAAATGTATTTTGACAAATACCATGAATTATTAACTAATGAATATCGTGACATTTTTGGGAAGTCACACCGCATGACATTTACATCATGAACTAACCGTGCTTTGTCATAAAAATCCAACACAATTTCATTAAGAAAACATTTTTTGCAGATCACACAAAACATACAATTTTATTTACTTTTTTTTCACCTCCTGAGTCTTCGGTCGTTCGTTGTTTTGTTACGTCACATCCCTGTAAGGTAAAGCTGTGCAGTCTTTACAGGAAAGAGAAATGATTAGTTCACCTCTCGAGTCTTCGGATCCGAGTCATTCGTTCTTTTCTCATGTGACCGCTTCCCGGATCAGATCTTGAAATGTTGTCTTATATAAAAGTGATTTTTCCCATCATACGGATACATTTTAAAGCATTAACAAACTCTTTATTACCCCACTCGTTATGGAAAAGAACCATCACATAAATTCACAAATTTATAAATTGTAAGAGATAAAAAGCTATAAAGCTCAAATAAAATAATTTGAGACCAGAAAAAATACGTAACTGTAAGAGTAAAGAAACAAACTACTCGCTTGTTTGTAAGGAAGGTTGGGAATTATTAATTAATTTCTGTAATTTCCATTGCTGCTCTCATGTCACGTGACAAAAGAACGAACGACTCGAACCTGAAGACGCGAGAGGTGAACTAATCATTTCTGTTTCCTGTACAGAACCTATTGGATGTTGCGCATGCGCGGTCAACACGAAATGAACGAATCCCTTGCTGAGACAACTCGTCGTTCCCGTGTCATATTAAAGATTCGTTCAAAATGAACGAATCGTCTAAGAACGACACATCACTGCGAACCACAAAATCATGTAGCATGAAAGGAGATTTGTTAAAAGGGTCATATAATGCGATTTCAATTTTTCCTTTCTCTTTGGAGTGTTACAAGCTCTTGGTGCATAAAGAAGATCTATGAAGTTGCAAAGACTAAAGTCTCAAATCCAAAGAGATATCCTTTATAAAAGTTAAGAGTCAGCCACGCCTACCTAAAACGGCTCGTTCTAACACGCCACGACATATCTACGTCACGATGTGGGAAGATTTGCATAACGCCGCCCGCATGTTCATGCAAAGAAAGAAGGCGTAACTTTTATTCTCGCTGTAGTATTGTTGCTGCCGCCGCCATGTCGTGAAGGCGCTGTGTGTTTTGTTGTGAAAGCGAAACTACTTTACTTGGCCTTCCAAAAGAGTTACTCCTAACAGTACATTGACTGAACTGCTAAAAGAGAACCGAAGATGGGATGTGCACGAGCAGAACAGCTGGACTGAGTCTCTTCCTGCTGGGAGATGGCATGATCACAGTATGTCGCATAAACACATTGCATTACACCAAATACACAACATAATGTTCTTTTTAACAACATCATATGACCCCTTTAAATTAAATTATAAAATAAAAAATAATTTATATATATATATATATATGTACATACATATATACATATATATACAAATCGTTTATTAAGAAATTAAGACAAAAAAAGATCTTCACATCGACGCAGATGTCACATTAACAATATGATATCTTTGTAAGAATTAGCTCATAGGAGACAAAAACTGTCCAATCCAAAACCGTACCCCTCCTGAGCAGAGCTAGAAACAGATCTCATAAAAATACTAGACTCAACAGGCGAGATAAAGCTGATTGTGGCTCCATTCCCAGACTCATCTCCACCAATCAGAGGGAAGATGATTGAGCCTGATTAGCCACAATCAAAGCTGGAGCTCAACCCTGACTGTCTGCTGACTTTGCAATCGATGTCTGGCTGACTCGACCAGCAAATTTGGGCCTGAACAGCATTGAGATACTATCGCCCTCCTACTTCCACAAGCTCTAATCCCTCCGTAGAAGAGCATGGCATTTCTGGACTCACCCGGGAAGCCTAAGCATCTCCCTTCAGCTGGATGCATCCCAGCAGAGACTGCAAATGGAAAATAGCCTGACTTTTCTTTAATCAATGGCCTGACTGCAATGATAACAGGATTAGGGGACCCGATCCAACCGAGTGTGAGCTGGACAGGTTTTGAGAGGTGCTACAATGCCTGGAAAGGCCAGAACGTACAAATAATGAGGAGGAGAAAGGTCAGTGGCAAACACAATGGTTCATGTCACTCAACAACCTTCAGTGGACAAACAGCAGGAAGCTGATGTCTTCATAAAAAGATGGATTTCCGTCCATCCTCAAAAACATGATGTTAATCAGGTATGTGGTCAGATCTTCAGAGAGAATTTATTGCTGTTCATCCAATCAAAATGTTGCATCCGACTATATTTTTCTATCAAGTCATTTTCAGTTCTAATTCTGCAGTTATGGTTGCATTTACAGTCTTTCCTGTTGATTTGCCACTTCTGTAAATGCTTGTCAATGCAGGAGTAAAGGCTGATTCGTAAGGAGGAACTGAACCGCGAAGTGAAGAATAATGTAAGTGTCTTAATCGATTCTAGAGTCTACTTCCTCCCAAAAATATTTTTCTCTGTAATTTTTGTTGACATTTTTTTTTTAAAGGAGAAAAAAAATATCAAGCGTCAACTAAAAAGGACGGAAAAAAGCTTGCTAGCTAACAATCAGCATCCAGTGCCATCCTTACCTCAGCCACCAGCTTCCCTAACCCATAAATAACAGACAAAGAAATTAGGACAACATTTTTTAACCGAAAAAAAAAGGATATTTATTGTAAATGCTTGGGAAAGAGCGTCCAGCTACATTGTTCACAATTTGTCTTTTTGTGTTTCATCAGAAGAAAGTCAGATGTGTTTGGGACGACACTAGGGTAAGTAAATGATGACAATTTCTGATTTCATATTTTTGGGGGAACTATTCCTTTCAGAGTTTGTCAGAAGATGAGAAGTAGTTGTTATAGATATACTGAGCGGCTACATAAACAAGAGCTACGGTATCTGTTTATTTGAATATATGCAGTGTACTGTATTATTGAAATATTAGAGAGCAGAAACCTCTAGAGTCTAGACTAATGAAAACAGGCTTTCCATGTAATAAAATGATCCGCTTCTTAGCTACATTTATTTTAAACATATTAGAAGTATGAGACAAAATAAAGCCGATGAGCCCTGAGCACCTGGATATGAAACCCTCCATCTCCTGTGGCACAGAAATCAAAAAGATAAAGTAAAAATTCCACCACTCCATTCCATCCATCCATCCATATATTTATTCTATGTCTGTCTGTCTCTCTTAACATTGTATAGATCTTGTATACAGTTTTGAACGTACAAAAGCCAAACAGCCTTGAAGGCATTTAAGTATTTATATCCTTCAACTTTTAGACGAGGCTTGTCAAACAAACAACAGTTTGTCTTGATGAACCTTACCTTTCTAGTGTACACTGTGTTTATCATCTGAAAGAAGGTCACTGAACAATGCATTTGCCTTGACTTGGTCGATAGATTCATTTATTATTCAAGAGTAACTTTTAGTGTAGATCAACTATAGTGGGCAATAACTGTTGATGTTAGGTCTTTGATATTGGCTAATGTGAGCTGACAATCTATGTGACACAGGAAAAACAATGGCCTATTAGAGCTCAAAATTCAACAATTCCAAGCAAGTTAAAGCAAAGTAACCTTTGGTAACCTATATATATATATATATATATATACACCATGTATACAAATTTACAAATTACATAGCATTTTTTCCTGCAATAAGGCTTTAGATTTGAAAAGAAAGATGAGAGCATCTTTCAGAAAACTGAGGGATCACTTCACTCACAGAAAATTACTCCTGTGCTGTAATAAAGGCAACTAGAATTGACTTCAATGACATTTTGAACAGCATCACACCGGCTGCCCAGCGTGGCTCTGCATTGAGCTGACACTGAATGACACTGTTCTGTTTGCTGGAGAAACATGTGCACTTGACAAAAGTCATTCCTGACTGAGCAGCCTCTGGGAGACAAATAATAATTCTGAGCAAAACACAAAAACAGCTGTACTGGACACGGACCAGCATTTCAAAGCAAATCCGTTATCTGTCCAATGAAATGTATTTTGACTGTGAAATGCCACAATTTTGAAAAGCACTTAACCAAGTGAGCCGTTATAAATCAGTGATTCACACGAGACAGATGTTGTTTGTATCCATTATTGTTCAAAGTGAGATTGTTTTTTGTCAAAGAACACATTTTGCTAAAATTTCTGCAGTATTTTTGGTTTGTACATAATATTTTCGTCTCAATTTTCTTGCTATCTCAACTTACCAAACTTTTTCTTGTGATCTTGACTTGACATTTCTCAGATCAACTGCGAACAATATGTGGCATGTAGAAAAGTTAGGTTGCTTCCAGAACAAGAGAAAACAACATTTGTGGTGTTGAGATTACCAGAAAATAAAGTTTAAAACAAACAAAAAAAAGTTTTTGTAAGTTCTGTTAGTTCGTTCATTTCCAAGTTCTGAAAGCCATCACGGGTGTTAAAACAAGCCTCAGTGAAGTATTTTAGTTTTTGAAACCTTCCACTCACACTTCACTTCACCGTACTTGGAGGGCTCAGTCTCTGGCAATAACAAACTGTCACCTGTCCTATCAAGACCTTCTGTGGACTTCTCCAGCAAATGAAAATGTAACTCAACAGGCAGCTCAATTTCGTTCCCAGTCTCCTGTGGATGGCATGCACTCCAGTGCTTTTCACAGTTCACTGAATGGAGAGCAAAAGTGGCAGTCACCTGAGATCCGGAACGGGTAGCGTATTGTCAGAAATGCCTGCTTTCACCTTCTAATGGCCCCTTGGACAGTTACGTTTCTGTGAGAGAAGACCTTCCATTCAATTGCACCACAAAAAGTGGTGCTGTCAAGCAATCCCAGCAGAATAGAAAATCGCCACATTTATTTCATATTGTAATGTTTTTAACAAGCGTATCCCTAACAAAGGCCCTCAGGACCCCATGTTTGGTGTAGAAAATAGGAACAATTTGGTACAATCCAGGCATCTAGTTTGTTTAATATCAGCAATTCTGTAACAAACGTCCTCATTCAAAGTATTAAACTTGTACATTTAATTTCCGTCACCTTAAGTAATGATAATGTCATATTAATTAATTACCAATCTGATAAATTCAGTGATTCATCAGACTGTTTTGACCGTTTCAGCTAAAAATGGAAAACTTTTTATGCATTTTGGCCGTTCATTTACATTACAACAAACTTTGAAAAACTCTGTGTAAACTACGAAATTGTGAAAATTTGTTGTCATGCACATGCGTATTATGTGTTAAGTCTATAGGAATGCATATGTGCTTGGGCGCATAGTGTTTCTTTAGAAAGAGACATCGCCAACTACTGGCCTGGCATGCATAATACAGTGTTTTTAGTAGTTTTTGCGTATCCATGTGAATGGGGATGTTGTTTTGACAACATTGTCATCTGTACACAAAACTTTTCGAAAACATAAAGGAAAAACATTTCTGTTTTTTAGTGCGACCGTCATGTAAACATGCCCTGAGTTCTTCTTTTTTTGTGTATATCTTATACTAAATTTGTTTCCCTAAGTCCCATATCAATGAAACTGCATTCATAATGGGGTTCAGCTAGACTAGGCGCAGCCGAACCTGATAACTGCGAGCCTTGTTCAATTAAATCACCACTTCAATAGAACTTTTCAACAGCATGAAGTTCATTTAAAGGTCTTACAACCCATTATGCCAAAGGTGAAAGAAGTTCCAGAAACCATGAAGAGGAAGGTGATTGAAATACATCAGTCTGGGAAGAGTTACAAAGCTATTTCAAAGACACTTGGACAAAGAACCATAGTGAGAGCCATTATCTCCAAATGGAAATGTCCGACCTTCTAAAAGTTCTCCAAGTGCACATTGACGATTGATTCAGGGAGTCACAAAAGAAACAAGGACAGCATGGAAGGAAGTGCAGGCCTCTTTTGGATCAATTAAGGTCACTATTCATGACTCCACTCCATCCAAAATACACTGGCCAAAAATCGCATCTGTGGAAAACAGGTGATGTGAAACCCACTGCTAACCCAGAAGAACATGAAGGATCAGATTTACTAAACAAGGCAAATTAGTGCAAGAGTGTGAATCAAAAAAAAAAAAGCGCCAATGAGAGTGGAAAGTTTTGGTGATCAGGTGATTTACTGACAATGCAAGAAATAAAGAAGACATGCAACATCTCATTTCCATAATGACCAATGCAATCCTCCTAGATTGCACCACTCTGTGGTGCCTCCTCCTGGCAGCAACAATTGCAGCCATGTCAAGTGCAAAATGGGTGAAGACATGCTTTTTTTGGGGTGGTAAATAATGACACAAATACCATTATACTGACTACCGCAAACCTTAGTAAATCATGTTGCATGATTCATTGAAATACTCTTCTCCCATAAATTTTGCGTCTGAAAGGAAATATGCAATATGCATTAAAGCCAGCCACAAAAAATAACTGTGTCCACACCTTTTCATCACAAATTTTTTATTGTGCGTCTTTAGTAAATCCTGACAGTACTTTTTTTAATGGCAAAAGAGGATTTGCGCTGGCACAAGCTGTTAGTAAATCTGGCCCCAAGTCTTGTCTGAATTTTGCCAAAACACACTTTGATCATCCTCAAACATTTAGAGAAAATGTTTTGTGGACTGACGAGTTGAGAATGGAACTGTTTGGAAGACAGGGGTCCCTTTAAATCCAGCGTAAACCAAACAACGAATTCCACAAAAAGAATTATCATACGTATGACCAAGCATGGTGGAGGCAGTGTGCTGGTGTGGGGAGGCTATGCTGCTTCAGGGCCTAGGCAACTTGCAGTACTTGAAAGGCAACATGAATTCTGCTCTCCAGAAAATCCTGAAGGAGAATGTCCGGTCTTCAGTTTGCAAGTTGAAGCTCAAGCACGACTGGATTATGCAGCAAGACAATAATCTCAATTGGCAGGACCTTAAACGGGCAGTAAACGGACAGAACTAATGCAGCTCTGCAAAGACAATGGGTCAAAATTCTACCACAGTGCATGAGAGACTGATCTCTTGCAGGTTGCCTTTGTTTTATGTTGTATTTAGTTTGAAGATCTGAAACTATACTGTATGAAATATACACACAAAAAAAGAAGAATTAGGATGGGGGCATATATGTTTTCACAGCACACAGAACAACTTTGCCAGCCATAGAAAAAACACCCAGAAATAACTGTGACACAATTTTTGCATGGGAAGCACCGCTCACATTTTCTTCAGAAAATCTAGCTTAAATGTTGCGGTTTCAGCACAAGGATTTTATGTAGCAGTGCACCGCCTTGTTTCTACATTCAGCATTTCTCTCTTCAGTTATCCAGAGAGTCACTAACCAGACAAATTTGACCAAAACTGCTTAGCATGCAAATATTCAGTATCTCATTAATAGCGGACTGTGATGAGTGGGGCGGGGCCGAGAGCCGTGGGAACGGAGCGAGGCCGGTGGAGTTAATGATAATGAGCGACACCTGCGCCACTCACAGGTCTTGAGTTCTAAGGAGGAGCTCCGGAAGGATAAAAGGAGGAGCGACGACAGTGAAGGATGAGAGAGGACCAGGCCTGGACTATTTATGTTGTTTTGGTTCTGTTTGTGCACGCTAGTCGTCCGTGAGGGGCTGTCGCGCTATTTTCAGTTTTGTGTTTATTTTGTTATTAAATTATGTTTAAATGTTCGCCGGTTCCCTTCTCCTCCTTCCCCAATGGAAGACGAGGTGGGACGGAGGGCTCGCTGCCATGCTCCTGGGTCAAGGAGGGGTGGCTGTCGTCTGAGAGGGAGCGGGAGAGTCAGCACCAAGAGGCCGGAGCCTGCTGCCGTCCGCCATGTTTGGGGAGGAGCAAGGAACGGGGGACTCGCTACCGGCTGCCCTTGACCGGAGGAGCCATCGCCGTCCGCCAGGAGGCGGAGGAGCGTCGGGCCATCCACCAAAGATGTCCAGTACCATCACATGGTACCGCGAGTGAGAGCCTCTCAGCTGGTTGAGGACCAAGCGGCAGTGTCCGGGAACCGGACAGAGGATTTTTTTTCTTTTCCTCTCTCGTCTCTGTCTCTCCTCATCCTTCCATCTCTTTTTCTCTTGCCTCGTCTGTCCTAACCCCCAGGTACGCCGCGGCCGCCGTGATCGGCTTCCCCCAGAGAGGGGGGAGGGGGGGAGTAGAGCGCAGTCTCGGGAGTACCCCCCGGCCTGCAAGGGGCGATGGGGGTATGTGACGAGTGGGGCGGGGTCGAGAGCTGTGTGAACGGAGCGAGGCCAGTGGAGTTAATCATAATGAGCGACACCTGTGCCACTCACCGGTCTCGAGTCCTAAGGAGGAGCTCCGGAAAGATAACATCAAGCCACTCCCATAATAGCTGTCATCACTCAAATTAATGCACGACTCTACATTATCTGTATAGCATGTGTGTAAGACTCGAATACAATTATGAAGTAATAATTTTATGACGATTAAATATTTCAGTGAGTAAAACTGACTGTTTATAGTATTAAAGACTACACAACATTATTATATTATCTTTAAATTCATTTTTAAATGATTATTTTAAATTATTGTCCCTGGATCAGTAGGATACTCTTGTAATAAAGTAGCGGTGGTAGCGGACAAATTATAAGTATCAATTCTGCTTAAAAAGATGCAATCTAATCCTGTTTACATGAAATAAGCTGCTCCCGAGCAGGTTTAAGCTTACGGACCTGACAGCAACTCCGGGATGAACTTCAAAGAACCAAGCAATCCAAGATCACGCCAAATCATCAACAATCAAATCCATCTAACTGAGTTAGCAACGTACGAAGAACGGGCCCCTGGACTATTTATGTTGTTTTGGTTATGTTTGTGCGTGGTAGTCGTCCGTGAGGGGCTGTCACGCTATTTTCAGTTTTGTGTTTACTTTGTTATTAAATTATGTTTAAATGTTCGCCGGTTCCCGCCTCCTTCTTCCCCGAACTACGAACTTTGTTACACGGTCAATTTGACGGGCTTGAAAAAGTGATTGAAAGTAGTTTAGCTTGTGAAATGTGTGCAGAGCTCAAACCAAGGGAAGTGTGAAGAAGAGTATTAAATAGTATATAAAAGTTATATTAAATATGAAAGAGTATATAAAAGTGGCGTGAAGAGAGTTGGAAATGATTCATAGGGCAAATACTTAAAACGACAGCAGTGACTATTAGAAAACATGTTCTGGCTTTTAGCGCCAAGGTGCCATGGCATTTTTCTGTGGGATCAAACAAACAATTCCTGACAAAATCAATTAGTTTGGGGCATTTGTGTAAGGCTTGATCAATAGGTATTTTTTTCTCTCTGCAAATGATGCGTTGAGCATCCAGCCTCAGCTAATCCCTGTCTAACTGCTCTAATAAGCCTCAGCTCCACTCCACACATGTATGCCTTGCTATTGATTTTTCTTACCTTGTACGGATCCTGCCCACCCAGACTGCATCTCTCAGAGTGTTTTTCTTCCTGACTGGCTGCCCACCTGTCTGCTTACGACATGGAAAGACTTTCCTCTCCTTATGTCCTCTTTGACTCTGGCAAATTCACATAAGATTTGCCACTTATATATACAGGATATTTTAGCATAAAATCTTCACTGGGCCTCGTTAATACACACTTTTTTCGATGTCCAGGATATAAAATACCTTTTTAATGTGTGCATAGGTATATTTGTACACCGTCATTAGCGAATGAGACCAAGTGATGTTCTTTTAAGTGCAAACATTAATAATTCATATGCAAATTAGGCTTGTTTCAGTGCCATGTAAAAAAAAAAAAAAAACTAAGATTGCAAGAATAGAGCTATGATGTTATAAGAATAATCTCATAGTATGTCTTTTATGAGAATGTAATCATTTTTCAAGATTAAAATGATAATATTATTAGATTAAAGTTGTAATATTTTAAGAATAATGTCAAAAATACAAGATTAAAGTCACATTTTGAGAATTAATTCAAAATTGCAGGTCTTTTACATTAAATTATTTCTCAAATGATATACTTAAACATGTTGTGTTATGTAATATTATATATATTCACACATTCTAATTTGAAACACTGTTTATTTAAGTTTAAATTACGTAATAATATTTTATTCTATTATTTTGATCTTTTCATTGTTATTAGTACGTTTTTTGCACATATATTCCAAGCTTTGGCAATATTTTATTGTTTACAGTCATGTCAATAAATCAATTTTTAATTCATATACAGTATATATATATATATATATATATATATATACACAGTATATATTCTCAAAAACCAGTCCCGTCATTTGCTTGGCCCAATCAAAGTTGCACTTTTAACGCCTTCAGGAAATAAATGATATTTTGTGTACATTTTCAAGTGATCATGGCAGCATTCATTTGTAAAATGATGATTAAATGACAGAAAAGAGTGGACATGTACTAGCATTCCAAAACTGGTCTTCAAGATGGAGTTTTGTACTATGCAAATTTCATCAAGTAGATATTTTATATAGGTGCATTTGCGCAGATACCTGATTTGCATAATAGTTTCAGTGAAAGCAATGCAGACAGCATATATGACTAAATGCTAAATTTCTTATTCCACTGTACGGGTCTCTTTCATCTCTGCTTGTCGTCCCCCTGAATCCAAACACAAATGAAGCGAAACCTTTCTGTACCCTCAGAGCTGTTTTTAGAGTTTTCTCACTCACCCGGTTACCTCAGGCTTCTGATTTCATCTTCGGCTGGATCCTTTTCAGATAAGAGGATGACATCAAACCGCCTGTACATTATATGCTATATTGAGCATTAGTTGTCTTTGGGAGGAACAAGATAGTGAGGAACAGAGAAGAAAAATGGGTTTCTGGCCATAAAATGTTTGTGTGTTTTCTAAAAGACAAAGGCTTCTTTATCTGTGTAAGGCCAAATAGAGATAATCCTTACCGTAAATCGATGTCTACTCTAGAGGGTATCTAACTGTTTGGACAGGGTTGACATCCCACAACAGATGGCCCTTTTCATGGAAAGGTCACAATTAGGACTTGAACACTGAGGTCGAGACAAATTATCAGTGAAAGGAGGTGTTTAATCTTGTTCGTTTACCTAAGGTAGTCGAACTACAAATAATATACGAGCTGTTTCTGAACCTTCTTACATATGGAAGCTTGTTTCCGCCACTGGATAAAAAAAAAGTAAAAAGTAAATTATTCATTTTTATCTCACAATTGTAATTTTTTTTCTCACAATTCTGTTTTTTTGGTTTCTGTCACAAAATAAAAAAAGGTAATTATGACGTCTTATCTCACAATTCTGACTTTTTTTTGTGCAATTGTGATTATTTTTTTTTATCCCACAGTTTGGACTTTTTTCTCAGAACTGTAGGTTTATATTGCAATTCTGCATTTATATCTCAGAGTTCTGAGTTTATATCTCGCAATTCTGAAAAAAAAATCAAGTTACCTTTTTTTTTTTTTATCCCGTGGCAGAAACGAGTTACCAAGTTAGAATTCTGTTTTTTTGGTTTCTGTCACAAAATAAAAAAAGGTAATTATGACGTCTTATCTCACAATTCTGACTTTTTTTTGTGCAATTGTGATTATTTTTTTTTATCCCACAGTTTGGACTTTTTTCTCAGAACTGTAGGTTTATATTGCAATTCTGCATTTATATCTCAGAGTTCTGAGTTTATATCTCGCAATTCTGAAAAAAAAATCAAGTTACCTTTTTTTTTTTTATCCTGTGGCAGAAACGAGTTACCAAGTTAGGATATGTTTGAATACAATTTAAAATAAAGAGGGATTGTGTTGCTTTTTTTTTTAGCAAAAACAGTAACTTATTTAAATAAAATAAAAAAAAGAAAGAAAGAAAAAAGGGGGTAACAGTAACATGGTTTGTGGTTATTAATTTATGAGAAACAAGTTTTTAAGAAGTAATAGCTAAGTAATTAGGATAATTTTTCTTGAATGGTTCAGCATGACATATGCAGTTAACACTATAATATTTTAATAAAAAATTGATTATTTACTTCTGGCCATGCTAGGAAGAGTCCAAATGATGTCACCTAATTTTTTTCCCCCTCAATATTTCATTTTTTGTGGGGAAAAATCATGTGATAACCAGCTTGCACGCAAAATGTGGGACAGGGGTAAATATTGTGGTTTTTCTAAAATTATTTAAATATCAGTTCAGCAGACTATATCAAAATGACAACATTTTATTTATCGTTTCCATTTTTGGATAACAGTCTTGTAAAACTAAAATCTGGACTTATTAGTCTTGTCATAAACATGGAGCATTTGGACTCTTCCTTGTATAACAGTCTGAATCATTCAGACCCTCTTCAGGTCTTGGTCTTAAATGCTTAAAATCAACCTACTCAGGTAATGGCCTGGACTCACACTTGAATGAGCTGTTCTCGACTTCACCTGTTGAATACTGTTGAAAGCTAATTTGTACTCTGTTTGAGGAAGGTGCCAGATACTCTCTACACCCCTTCAGTAAAGCTGCCTTTCGCTAGCAAGAAGTGTTTTTCTAAATGGTTGCCATAAAGATGAATACTGCCACTCATCACCTTTAATATCCCATCCTCTGGGGACATAAAGTTTTAGCCCCACGCACTTGTACTCTCTCTCTCTCTCTATATTTAGCACTTACCAACTAGATTAGTTTCCCAAGTAACAATTTCGAAAAGCCATACGCTTCCTATTTCTTTGCAGAGGCTTATTTGGATGTGCTAATGCTGTTGATTTGTTATGAACCTAATTTGGTTTAATTGGGCAATTAACCGGGATTGTACAGGGGAAACAAGAGGGCTTTGCCTCACCAGATTAGAGGTTATTACCGTCAGGCAGTTTAGGGACAGCTTGTAGTCCTGCGAGGCCCCCTCCCTTCACCTAGGCTTAATACCTTATTGTCACTGAACAATTACGGGGTGAATGAGAGAAGCTCTCAATTGCCTGAGGCCAGAGGAGAGATAAGTCTTGAAATGTAATTAAACATGACCTTTCTCCGATGCAGACTCCCAAGACTTGACGACCATATTGTGCAAAAATGTAAATAATGAAAAAGATAATGAGACTTAAATGGACTGATAATCACTAGTTGGGGGTGGATTTGTTCGCTACGGTTTGGCCTCTATCCAGTTCTGAGAGGTGGTTAATGTAATCCCAACCAAGTTCTGGCATCCTGAACTAAACTGCAGAACTGTATGTGCACATTGCTCTTCATGCTAATGCTAATGTGTGTAAATGAGTGGTATTCAAATAGTTTTGCTTCAAAACATTTTACATTGGGCATCAAGTGGCGTCCCAAAACAACACCAATCCCATAACCCAGGGGTGTCCAAACTTGGTCCTGGAGGGCCACTGTCCTGCAGAGTTAGCACCAACTTGCCTTGACGCACCTGCCTGGAACTTTTGATGAGGTGTGTTTAATTGGGGTTGGAGCTAAACTCTGCAGGACAGCGGCCCTCCAGTAGCAAGATTGGACACCCTTGCTGTAACCAGTATTTAATGTAGTCTGGATCCTTTTTTCTTTGTTCAGGTTTGATTTCAATAGTATTGCACACAAATTCTGATGGGATGCATGATCTTTGATGTCAAGAACAAAATATTTACTCTTTTGTTCCCCCTCCTCTGTATGACCCTATCAAAACAGACATGTGACCCATTTTCGGTTGTGACCCACTGGTTGAGAATCACTGGCGTAAATGGAACAACACATGGCAATAAAACATTTCAGCTGCTTTCACAGGATGGGAAACCAGAGAATTGCGTCATCATCTGCTTTCATCTACGTGTACCAGAGAAGACAGGCTGAAGAATAATGTGGTGTCTCCAACAGGATGAAATAAATCAGCTGTATCTCACTATTAGTGAGTTTTGGCTGGGACACATTTGTTCTGACTCCTGTGTTTAGTGCATTTGCTCAAAGGGAGAAAAGAGTCAGAGACAGAGAGAGAAAAATAAAGTGGATGAAAGTTCCCAGAACGAGATCGCATAGCTGGCCCCAGGTGCACCACTGTTCCATTCCCCAGCAGAGAGCAGCAAGTGGAAGACAGTACAATGATTGTGGCCTGCAGACAGGTGCTATTATGGCCATCGAAAGAGGAGGTGGGGTGGGGGGTGAAATTACATGATCAGGTTTTCAATGAAAGAGGAGCCGGTAATTTGCAGAGGCGGGTGAAAGGACGAGGAAGAGAAATGGAAGAAAGAGAGAACGTCAGTTGGAATATACTGTCAAAATGTCCAGCTAGGACAATCTGTAAACATTTCCATTATTGCTCAAATCCCAAAGCAAATCATAAAGCCCCTGGCTAGCGATCGGAGTGATGGCTTTGCCCGTCGATTTGGTGCAAGGGGTCGGCTACTTTAATTGCAACCGGCTCTGTTGCTTTGAGTTATTACTCAATTACTAGCAAAAGGTGTTGACTGTTGGCCTCCGTTAGGGCTGCTCAGGGATTTCGTAGTTCCCACATAACCATAACATCCAAATGTTGGTTATAATGTCAGTCTGAAATGGGATCTATTTCGAGACAGACGTGAAGAAATCACTGCACGGCACGCTGAAATCCTTTTCTTTAAATTTGCATCTAAAAACTCTCACGTAAACATGACTTTCCACCTCTACGCTCCTCAAAGCCCGAGGCTGGAGACTATCGACATTTACATAACAGTATATGTACCTAAGAGGCAAGATTCTGCCCGACAAATCCCAGAGAATATGAATAAGCACAATATATTTCCTCTTTTTGTTGGTACAGTATATGTACCTAAGAGGCAAGATTCTGCCCGACAAATCCCAAAGAATATGAATAAGCACAATATATTTCCTCTTTTTGTTGGTTTGAGAACCTTTTGGTGTTCTGCCATGGAGAATTTATTTACTAGTCCCTGAAGCAGACATAGTGCCTTTGCACCTTCACCCAGAGAAATGTTTGACATTTAGCTTGTATATTTGTTTGGGTCTTCTGTATCTACGTGTTTTAGAAAGGCCAGAGACCCACTGTGAACCTTTGGCTTTCAAAAAGGGCGAACTTTCTGAGCTCAAACCGAGACGATGGCTCCTTTTTCCCACGCTTTTTCATGTCTCCTCCCTACAGGAGAACAAATGTGGAGGAGGTGGAGAGGCGTGGTGTGGTCTGAAGCCAAAGAGGTCAAGTCAGGCAGACATTCTTTCCTCCGTCTTCTAGCACCTACCGCCGAGCCTCCCACTGGATGATTCAACCCACGGGGGACCGACTTTACAGGAGCCGGTCAATAATGTCACTTTTAAGAGGGAAGAATCTGAAAGGTGCTTTGAAAGATCGACTTAAGGGCTGTGGGTTTATCTTGCAACACTCAAGCGTTAGATAACCATTGGGCGCCAAGAAACAAGGGTAGGGGGGGTGATGGAAGCAGGACAGAAAAAAAAAATCCCAGGGTACCTCTGGGGAAAAAAAAAGCCATCTTCCAGATATTTGGGTCAAGATCGGCAGACAATAAATAATCTGACATGCCTTTGAAACAAAGTCTTTCAGAATGTACGGACTGCTGAATTATACACTTTCCTCATCAAAGACGCACTCACTTTTTAGACAGTTTAAAGCAAAGACTGAGTCATACGAATCTGTGAATACAGTATGTGCGGCAGGCCAAGTTGAGGAAAAAGACAAAACAAGTTAGCCTTGTTTTCGTTTGCATCGCTAGACATAGCAATTGGGAAATTTCCTGATAAATTGCACAGGTTTCTGAACAGGAAATAATTACCGGTACAAATTATATCTGGAACTCTTTAAAGATTTAATGGTGGAATATGAAATTAATATTGATTTACCTGAAATGAGCTATTGTTGTTATTGAGAGGGCACTTGGACTAGGGGAGGAGTGTCAAATCCTGCTCCTGGAGTGACAGATCATCCGGATTTAGCTCTAAACCTGCCCCAGCACACTTTCTTGGAAGTTTCTAGAGATCCTGAAGACTTGATTAGCATGTTCAAGTGTGTCTAATAAGGATTGCAACTAAACTCTATAGGTTAAAGGGTTATGTGACGAGTGGGGGCGGGGCCGAGAGCCGTGGGAACGGAGCGAGGCCGGTGGAGTAATTGATAATGAGTGACACCTGCACCACTCACCTCAGCAACGCGACCCCCCTCAGCAGCGAGGGCGAACAAAGGCCTCTTGTAGCGAATCGATGCATTTTTGTAGGAAAAATAACCATATTAAAATGTAATAATCAATATAATCTAGCTTGCTCTCACTGTTGTACACGGAAGCAACTCCGGGTGGATGACGTAGGACGTCGGCGATGCGCATGCGCCGCTCAGAAGTGTGAATGCAGAAGTGCAGGGGAGAGATCAAAACAAAACACCGGTCACTTATTAGAAGTACAAAACAAGGATTTGTAAAGAAGAATGTCGGAGGATTTTGATATAAGTCAAGAGGAGACTGGTTTTCCTTTGCTAAAGTAAGGAAACTTTGCTTCCTTTGCTCCTGTTAACAAACGATGGTTTTCACGAGACTCACCGGCGCATGCGCAACGCCGAAATCTCCTTTCGTCATCCTCCCGGAGCTGCTTCCATGTACAACTGTTTGCGCAAGCTAGATTAAAGTGATTATTACGTTTTGAATATGGATATTTTTCTTACAAAAACACATCGATTCGCTACAGGAGGCCTTTGTTCACCCCCCGGAGCCAGCTGAGGCACTTTTTATTATGGATGGATGCGCTTTATTTCACTTCTTTTGGACTGATGAACTGCAACACCCGCGGACAGCGATTGAACAGCTTGGAAGATCAAAGTCAATTTTTAATACAACTCCGACTGGATTCGACTGAAAGAAGGAAGTCATATACGCCTAGGATGGCTTGAGGGTGAGTAAATAATGGGCTAATTTAAATTTTTGGGTGAACTATACCTTTAATGGCTCACCAGGAGCAGATTTGGACACCTCTGGAAGAGTGTTTAATTCATTACTCTTACATGCACACCAGAGATGCAAGAAATATATCAGTGTATTCTTACTTTATTTATATGTGCAGAGCCGTCAGTAAGCAGGTTTCTACACACCTTTCTGTTTCTACAGTCTGGGCTTTTTTCCCCCATGAACATTCACAGGGAGTGTGAAACCATTTACTCATGACCACTATTTGTATTTGTATTTACATGATGTTTCAGAATGCTGCTTTCAACAAAAACCCTAGAATAAACCATTTTCTTAATTTTCATGTAAACGTAGTCATTAACAAATCTGCCATCTAAAAGTCTAATTTGTTACATAAAATGTGTTTCTTTTGTCCTTTGTTCAAGGTATAGAACTGGAGCTAGAACTTATAGAAAGAACTGGATATATCCACAGTATCTTTTTTCATGTAAAGATTACGCAACCTATTTTTTAAACTATATGGCTTTGGATATTATGTTCTATACCAGCGAAACATCTTTTAATGTAGCTGTTGACATTTTGCTGAACCTAGCTGTCTTTGTAGATCTGTTCACTCACAACTGTGCCTTTTCCTGATCTCCCAGAGGAACCTTTACTGTAGAGCAAGCTTTATATTGCACGATTATTCAGTGTATTTGCGACAAAACACACCTTTGTCTGTAAGTTGAGCACAACCATTCATTCGAGCCTCTGCTCTTTATATTTTTTTAACCTAAACTACAACGTAACATTAATGTAGACCTACATACCGGTATCTAAATATGATTTCATATATTTTATGCTATATAGACCTACCACGTTACCCTCCACTGGATGTAGAATGAGCAGCATTAAACTACATTTTGGCATTTTATAATACTTCTGTGGATATTTTGGTGAAAGTAACTCAAAAGTAACTCAAAAGTAGTGTAACGCATTACAATTCAGAGACAGTAATATTGTAACGTAACTAATTACTTTCAAAAGACAGTAACTAGTAATATATAATGTATTACATTTTGGAAGTAACTTGCCCAACTCTGCTTGTAACCACTTGCAAGTCATGTTGTTTTGGTTCTTTATCTGCTTCCCTACCGTGAACGATAACAGTGCATTTATACACAATAAAAAGAGTACCGAAAAGCATGCATGCTCATCTTTGAAACCACAAAAGTTTCAGAACAAAGTAAAGGTCAGGCATCTTGAACAGATTTGTGTGCAAGATAAAGGTGCCATCTTGTGCTTTGAACCAGCATTGATTCTTGTGTTTGATGTATAAGTGAAACGAAAGGCTTTGCCCTTAGTCCTTAGAAAGTTCTTCTGGAAGTGATTTTATGGGAAACAAGCAATAAGACAAAGGTTACCACTCGAGTACTACATCCATCAGCTTCCCTTTAAAGATGTACTGGCCCCACTTTATATTAAGTGGCCTTAACTACTATGTACTTACATAAACAATTAAGTACAATGTACTTATTGTGTTCATATTGTATTGCAAAACACTTTTGCTGCTATTGAGGTGGGATACGGGTAAGGTTAGGGACAGGTTTGCACGATTATTCAGTGTATTTGCGACAAAACACACCTTTGTCTGTAAGTTGAGCACAACCATTCATTCGAGCCTCTGCTCTTTATATAAATAGATCCTTTATCTATGCACTGCCCCATTATAAAAGGTTTCCGTTCCAGAGAAATCACCTCCCTACAGCAGAGAAACCAATTCACCTGCTTGATGTCCTTCTTCACCTCTTCTTTTTCTTTCTCGGGCAACCCAAACTTTCTTTTCTTATTCCTCCTGTTAGGGCTGAGAACAATTTAACTGTGGCCATTCTTCACTTAGCAACCCAGTGACTTCCTCTTAATCAGTGTCTCTTTCTCATTTAAAGCTGTTGCCATCAGTATTTGTTGGGTTGATGAGGGAGGTGATTTGGTCCTTGGCAACTTAATGGTCAATGAACAGCAGTATTTGCAGTATATAGTTGCAAAGTGTTCATTGCTATGTGTTTGCTTGGGCTTTGTAAAGCTAATTGCTAATGTGTTCTGATCGGTTTCCAGTATGTTGATATGTGGTTGCTAGTGTGTTCTGGGTGGTTGCTAGGGATTTGCTATGCGGTTGCCAAGTTGTTCTAATTTTTTTATGTGGTTCATTTTTGTGTTCTCCTTGCTATGTGGTTTCTAGTTTTTTTTTGTTGTTATTTGATAGTTGCTAAGGTGTTCTTTTAGCACATTGCTACCCATACAAACCCAATCCCAAAGGTTTTCAGATACATTTTAAAATATATTTAAAATATTACATTAATATATGTTTGACATGTTTAGCATCTTTTTAGTATTTTTCTTGATCAGGGAACTGATTGCTCCTTAACTTCTTCATGGTCAATAAACAGCATTTAATCTCATGGTTCGGATACTTGTAACCTTGTGCAATATGCGCGACCCCAAACTCTCAACATGGAGATATAGCACGAGTAGGTAGGTGTAAGGGATGGGTCAACTGTGTAATTATAAATGTAATTACAGAAATTATTTATAGATGTAATTGCATGCAGGTATTTTTAAAATATAAGTACAATGTAAAAACATGTATGTACACAATAAGTGCATTGTACCAAATTATTAATTTAAATGTAAGTACATAGTTGTTAAGGCCACTTAATATAAAGTGGGTCCGTACTCGTTTGTTTTTCCACATTAAACGAGTTTTACCCATAATACTTTTGACAAATATGTTGGTCTCAAACTAGGCCACACTCATATGGCCCTCAGGTGTTTTTGAAGGGATGAACACTTTATTTTGCCCATCCAACTGAAATATCACATGCAAATTGATTGTGTTTTTAGTCCTTAAATATTTAAATAACTGACTGTTAAGCCAGTTCATTATGCTTCTGGTCTCTTAACGGTACTGCTACCTCCACTCAAGCATCATTGTTCCACTAAACAAGCAGAGCAGGTATGAGGATGAAATGAGCCAAACAGCGTAACTGTACCAATAACTATATATAGTTACAATACATGATATACATGACTTTATAACACTTGTATTTGTTATAATTGACCCCCCAAAGGGGAACAGCACTTTATTAGTGGAGCTCAGGTCTATTGATTTTGAGACCCCTAAGATAGATAGATAGATAAATGATTTTAAATCAGTTATCACACTGTCAATATCATTCTCAACATAGTTCAGCCAAACTATCTGCCACAGGACAGATCATAGTCTAAAGTGGGTGTTTAAATCGTTCTCAGCTAAAATTGGAAAAGTTTTTATGCGTCTTGGGGGCCTGAAAACATACATTTGGAAAGTATGTTTCAAGTTTTCAACAATTTTTTTTTTGCCTCAATGTAAACTACAAAATGCGAATTTCTGAAACCAGTGACGTCGTATTATGTATTATCTGTTCGTGTCATGTTTCTTTACAAAGTGACATCGCCAACTACTGGCCTGGCATGAATAATACAGCATTTTTGCATATCAGTGTGAACAGTAATTGTTTTTGACAACGTTATCACCTGTTCGTGAAAAACGCAAAGGAAAACGTCTCCGTCTTTAGCTCTTTGTTGTCATGTAAACATACCCTAGACAAGAGTTTGTGGCAAAGAAAATGGACAGAATATTCAAAAAATTATCATTTTTAGGGTTTGTCAGTCCTAGTTTTTAACAGTAAGGATAAAAAAACTAATCTGCATGTAGTTTTGTGGAAAAAAAAGAAAGAAAAAATGAAGTCATGAATAGTGTATGTGTTCATGTTTCCTTGATAATGTTTTTATAATTTGCTTTGGCTTCAGTCTAGTGACAATATAAAAAAAAATATTTAATTTAATTATGTACTAACCAATTATTTTATTTAATTACATATTTTGAAATGATGCAAATTTTTATGAATGGGTCTGTAAACAATATTTTACAGTCTTCTGTTCCACCGAAGAAAGTAGGTTTTTTGGATTTGAAACAACATGAAGGTAAGTAACTCCTACACACTCAGAAAAAAAGGTACAAAAGCTGTAACTTGGGCAGTATATTTGTAAAAGATACACCTTTGTACCATATTTACAGCTAAAGGGCTTACATACTGGTGCCTTAAATGTACATATTGGTCTCTAAAATGAACGTATATGAGTATAAACAGAAGGGCAGTGCAGTTCATATTTTATGATTTTTCATGCAAACATGAGCTTGACAATCAAGGGCAGGTGACAAAGGACTCTCTATGTCTCTCACGTTTTATTTACCCCCGCCTCATTCAGCATCAAGTGATATTACTCACTAATAGTGGAAGCCATTCGCGAACTCTTCAATCAAGAAAGACATGACTGTGGACTAAATAATGAAGATCTAAAGGACCTCCAACATTGATAGTAATGGCACTGAAAAACACCGCAAAATGCCACCACTGACTCGGCTCGCAATCAGGAAGCTTGTTAAATTATGCGCAGTCACAATCTCTACCTGAAACCAAACATTTCAATTGATTAGGCACACCGGTGGCCTTGGCATGCCGTGCCTGAAGTATTTGTAGACTTAATACCATCCGTCTTATGAATAGAACATATTTTTCTCCCACACGATGGGGAACAAATATTAATTTGCAAAGGCTTTTGTTTTATCGTCAGACGTCGGACCTCTTTTATTAGTTTAAGCTGCTTTAGAGCGACTCCTCAATGGTGGGTGTACCTGAAGTAATTTGTATGTTCACCTACTGTAGTCAACCGTTTTGTGTAACACCAAATTGAATACATTTAAAAACAGACTCGTAGTAATGTGAGGATTGCTCTTGATAGGATAGTTGACAGACAATATTTTTAACAAAAAAAAATATTAACGTAATACATTATGGAATTACAGTGGTGCTTCAGTGTGAAGTATGCAATTTTAGAGCTTAAACTATTGGTTTCATCTCAGTACTCCTCTTACAGTAGGCTGAGTTATGATGGATGAAACCATACCAGTTAATTATGCCTTCATAAATATCAGACTTTCTAAAACGACTAGCCAAAGTACAGTGAGTTTAATCTGCAATTGGAGTCTTGTGGCTTCCAATAATGAAGTCTTTAATGGCTACTGAAATATTAATCATTCTAGTTGATATGTAACTCTTGGCTTTGGCTCTCAGGGGAGACACACATTCAGAGTGGGCAGAGTTTCTCTGATCGCACGTTACTGTGTTCCAGTGTTCTGTTGTGTATGGTGTGCTGTAGTCTTGACTAAACCTCTTGCGTCCTGTCACTGTCATAGATAGATAGATAGATAGATAGATAGATAGACAGACATAGATAAAAACTGTAGATGATAGAGAGACAGACAGACTGATACTATTAGTGATAGACAGACAGACAGAAAGGGACGTCGCTCCAGGAACATGGTGGGGAACCACTGCAGTAGATGACAGAATAATCTGTTTTTAATGTATTGTTTGTTTAGATGTTGTTGGTGTTCGTGATATGTAGATATTCTGATGTGGTCACAGATGCTCTTTTCTCATTCACCCACTTCAGCGCTTTCTGTTCCTAATGTGACACTCCAAAGCTTTAATGTCATTTATCACTGCCAGCCCTTTAACCGAGATGTTCAGAGGATCATTGACTAATATATTACAATGCCACATATGAGACAGTCAGTCGTGGTTTGTTTATTATTATTATTATTATTTTTAAATGATATCAGTCTGAATTATTTGTAGACCACTTAATATTGCCTACTGTCAGAATACAAGTGTATTATATTCCTTCCAAATCGTCACAATTCCTCAGCCGCTTCTGTGATCAATGAAATGTTATCATAAGATGCCATCTCATGAGTTGTACTTCTTTAAAGTGCATCTCGTCTCCTCTTCTTCCTCTCAGTTTCGTGCAGTCTAATCTTTGACAGCTAGAGCAAACATAAGCCAGTCGATCAAAATTTCCCAGCGATATTTTATCCCTACCCCCCACACCCAGATTAAACACACAGGGTCATTTTTCACGTATGTCTACTGCGCAATCTTTATTTCTCTCCTTGATGGTCTTGTTTACCCTCTTGGCTGTATCCAGGGCTTTCCATACATCTCTCTAACAGATAATACCTGCCAAAATCCAATTCACTGGTATTCTCCCTCAATGTTAAAGCTTCTAGGCAGATGGCTTTGGTCTTAAGATAATAATGATCACATCTCTCTCGTTGCTGGGCCGGATTATGATGTTTGGGAGACTCGGCAGGGGACTGGTCCAAAGCAAAGACGGTTTTAATGACAGCTCTTGATACTTCTCAAGAGGAAAGATCTCCATTCACGTTGAGGGCACTTTAACGGTTAAATAAAGAAATATGGATGTAGTATATGCCCTCATCCCTTTCCAGCTGGCTTGTCAGAGTCTTGATTGATTGAACACGTTTAGGCAGTAATAATTCGTATGAGTTTGTCATGTGCGTGGGTTCTGTTTGCTGCGAACATGATGTTCCAGTCTTGCTGGAGATCAGAGGGACTCACTGAAAGGTTGTGCCTCTCTCCTCGCTCGCCCCTGCTGTTTTTCAGACCATGCCCTCAATAATTAAATAGCGCTCTATTTGTGGTGCAAAAGCAACCAGTCAGTCAAAGAGAAGAGCGTTGCAGATGTCTGTAAGCGCAAACCACCTCTTTATCAGCAGAGTCTTCATTAATTACAGTCAACGTGATTATGTAGCATGACGGTTATCAACGGAATATAACTTGAAAAGTATGTAAAATTTTGATTTTAGTTTGACTTTAAGTAGTGAAGGCTAATTTTGGATCCAAGTCATCGATCTTTGTTTGTTCCCATAATAACCGTTTAGACTGGAGTCTGTTCGTATCTCTCACTTTTCTGGCTCGAAAATGAGAATCCTTCAGGTCTTTAGAGTGGTTATGACTATTGTTAAGGCCGGGACACACCAAGCCGACTTTAAAGAACTAGCGGCAACGAAAGCTGACGGTGTTGTTGCCTCACGTCGGCAGCGTTGGACCAAAAAGCTGCGCTCGAACACACCGCACAGACTACAGCCGATGGCAAACTAACACGTGCATTCTGCGCATGCGTGAGAGGAATTAACTGTCTATATCAGCATATATAAATAGTATATATTCGTCATTCAAAAGGAGAAACCGAAACAAAGATATACGAGATAAACGCAGATATACGAAACGTAAACAAAGCAGTGCTTACTTACCATTTTGAATATCAGTAACGTTGATAACTTTAATCATTTTAAGCAGCTCATGTTGTTATGAAAACATTCGCGTATTAGAATGATTGGGAAAGATCACGTAACATTTAAACAGCCTTCTGTCTGTACCGCCTTCATTTACGTGCTTGTTTTCATCACTTTCGCTTTAATTCTCGGGCACTGACTCGTTCGCTAAACTGAACATCCAATCAGACCTCTCCCCCGCGCCGACGGCCCCGATGCTGATTCAACATGTTGAATCGGGCAAACTGCCGCCGACGTGAGCCCGTCGAGAGCCGACGAGTGGAACACACCAAACAAACTAGCCCGACCGTCGCTCCGACCGTCGGCTTGGTGTGTCCCGGCCTTTAGACATGGGAATCTGTAAATCCCGTTTTAATTGGACCACAATGGTAGCCTGTGAGTTGAGCAAGTGCTCTTAGCGTAGCAGTGATCTGGAAGGCTATTCATCTTTTCAATCTGACAACCCTCATCTTGACTTATAATTATGGTCTTATCATATCCGTTGGAATGAAAAATTACCGTTTTCTTGGACAAACAAACCCGGAGAGCTTTGTACCTGCCAGCAGCTGCATGCTTGATTCTCTATTACAGAAGAACCGATGGGAAACCCGGCTGTCGGCATTCTGTAACACATCTGCAGGCTACTGTTATGTTTTTCATGTTGGTCTGTCCACTGAATGCTCAATGACCACTTTCCCAGGTTGCCTGGTAACTGAAGATTCCTTATTCTCACAGTGTAGCTGAAGCTACTTATTTATCAGCATCAAACACAATCAACAGATGGTTGATTTCTTCTGGCTGTGTTTTACTCATTTCTTTCCACCTAATGTCGTAGGTGTGCAGCTGTACTGATTAATCAGACTTGTGTTTCAGGTCAGCACATTTCTACAGGTTAGAGGAAACAGGCTACTAATTGCTTGAGGGGAAATGAAAAATGGGCATCTTTTATGTTCCAGAAATACACCACCGCTGCTGCAGCCCTCACTGCCAGCTGTTTTTCTGTCCACGGATTTTCATAATGGTGAGGCTAGCAAAGCTGCTAACTTTTTAATTTGTTTTCATGGAAATACAACCTTCACTAACACCAGTAATTATGTTAGCTTTCACAGGCTAGAATATGGAGGACTAAAGGTACAGCCACATTGCACTGGCATTTCTCAATTAAAAAAGGCCCATTGTTTATTGTCAGTAGTATAGTGAGAAGTCACTTTCAAATCAAGGAGCTTTCTTTTGGTCAGTGCGACAAATTTGTGTGACCAATGTAAACTTGTAAGAAATTTGTATGGGAAATCTTTCACACTCACTCCAACATTTGCATGCATGACTCTTGTCACAGGCTCAATATATGACAGGATGACCTGTCGCCGCCTCCATTGTTATTGTCAGTCACAGATCTGAAGCTTACATCTTCCAATCTCACCTGCGTAAACCCAGCCCTGTAATTGCCTACTGTCACACTTTGCCACATTACTCGCCCTCAGATCCAGCTCTGAAATTGGAATGCGGCGCAGAATGGGATTGCGAGGGGGACAGTGCCGATTTTGGCATGAAATATCTACGTCCGGGGAAGGTCACAACAGTCATGGCCTCATCTGTCAGCTGGGTTTTCAGTTTCAGTCTAATGCCGGCCCTTCATAGCGAGCCTGAAGGCAGCAAATGAACCTCCATCAATCATGCTCACCCAAGCTTTATCTGTTTCCGTTGCGTCGAAGGTATGAAGGAGATACGAATCAGGATACGACTCACCCTTCCACCTGTGGCTGAGACCCTACCCACAAGAATAAACGGGAGAAATGGAACCAGTTTTGCACCATATCGCTAATAAAGAGCCATATGAAATATTTATGTCATACAGAGCTACATTTAACCGTTGATCAAGCTGGGTCGGGATACATTTGTAAGTAATAGACGTGCTGTGTCGTGGAATGTGTGCTGTGTGTTATTTAGAGGTTGGGAGATGAAAAACACTGCTTGGGGAGGTAGAAACAGCCTAGGCAATAACCTTTTTTTATTAGTGCAATTTATCAGATGTCACATGACTCCTTTATACCTTTTCTTTCAATACTTGCCCTCTAAAATGTCAAAATGCTAGAGTACATGGGTCAATGACGTGACGTTCATTTTTCATTTCTTTCCCTCTTTTTTTTTTTTTACATTTATTTAAAAATGCTTCAAAAATTTATCCATACCTATACAGTGCACTAATCTTCTATTAGCATGTTTTTAATGTCTGAATTGAAATATTTATTAATAATAATAATAATAAAGAAATTACTGAAAAGAAAAGTAGTTTGGCATAATTTTACATTTTTTGTTTCTCAAAAATATCTAATATTTTAACAAAACTGTTTCACTTCTTATGAAGTCATGTGGTGCAACCAACATGCAGGAAAAAAAAGAAAGAATAATAAATAAACAGGAAATGATTTCATAGGGAGGATCTCTGCAGACCCTCATGACTTTATCACAAGGCAAATCTAGTTCAGGTTGTAAAATGTCATATGGAGCGATTTCCCCAAACAGTTTATGATATTACGTTTATAATATTAAGAGTTTTATAAAAAAAAAAAAAAAGTTTTTACCTTGAAATAATGATGTGTAATATGTGTACTCTCACATTTATTCAGAGTATAAGAAAAATTGTATTGATGGTTACACCACATGACATTTTTAGAGTCACTACACTGAAACTGAAAATTTCACTGAAACTGCTTTTCAAAACCTTATTAGGTGTGCATTTCTTTGGTTCTAAAAACCATTTTTAAAGGATATTTCAATTTATTTATCATGGACACACTTATATGTCATTGACCCATGTTTCTAAAAATTCCTAAATTAATTTCATTGACTGTAAGCCCGAACGTCAATGGAAGTTCAGGGAAAGCTTCAACGCATTAGGCAAAAAGATTTTAAATATAAATGGGTTTATCAAGACAGAAACCCAAACCAAAGGCACTGTAAGAGAAACAAGAGAAACAGGCCTGGGATATAAAAGGACTACGTAAAGCATATGTTAATGCTACTGTGAGTGTTTAACTTAACTGTCAGTTCATGTGACGATCAACAACAAGTAATAAATTGGATAATTTTGTTTACTGTATTCATGTATGTCATCCAGGAATATATGATCCGATTTCTGTATTTTCTTGGAAAATGACAACAATGTAAATACAGAGCACGCATTTGAATAATGCAAATTAATGGAGTGCTACACTTTCAGTGCTTTGCTATTTGAGTTTGATTCAGGAATACATTCATTACCATAAATACATATTCATGCTTTTTCCATGGTTTTGCTGATTAACGGCAAGGGTATGAGGAACAAAAAGCCTGCCTAGCCGAATATGGGATTTTTCCCCTTTCATAACCAAAAATGCATGGTAATGTATGCAAAAAGGTAAGCATTTACTTTTATTAACATTTTAAATTTTAAAAATAGGGAGAACCATTGAAGCATTTAGATCCAATGACTTTCTTGGAATCATTCATCTTTCCCATTTATAGCAGTTTCTGAAAGGAAGTATTATTAAAGCAGTCTGAAACTCCATTTAAGAGAAGCCAAGTGCTTGGCTTTCAAAAATTCAAAGGTTGGCTGGTTTAATCTGGTTTTGTTTCATATTTCTGCATGAATGGCCTGACCATATAGTTCTACACATCAGGGAAACTATATTGGGTATTACAGAGACTTCTAGATATACAGTTGTGCTCTTCAAGCCCATGTCTTTTGTGTCCAAAAGTCTTTGAAGCAGGTCCATCTTTCTGCTTCAAATGCTCCAAATGGCTTAGATGTGAGATATGTATTTCTAAAGTTTGTCATTTGCAGCTTCTCACCAAAGGTATTTTTGTAGCCAAGGGTTGTGGATAAGAAACTTTCAAATTTTGCATTTGAATTTCTAAACCCAGAGTAAGAAATGTTTAGTGTTTTTTTTTTTTTTTTAATGGCTAATGCTCCAAATGGCTTAGATGTGAGATATGTATTTCTAAAGTTTGTCATTTGCAGCTTCTCACCAAAGGTATTTTTGTAGCCAAGGGTTGTGGATAAGAAACTTTCAAATTTTGCATTTGAATTTCTAAACCCAGAGTAAGAAATGTTTAGTGTTTTTTTTTTTTTTTAATGGCTAGAAGCATCTTAACCTCTTAACGCACATTAAATTTTTGTTGTTTAAACCACAAAATTGTAAAAAAAAAAAAAAAAAAAGATGGACGATGCATCTCCACTTCCTTCCACTATAGAAAAGTGCAGCCAAAACATCTCCGTATGGCTGCTGTCATCTTGCGAAAATGACGTAATTTGGAGCCCGAGTCTGCGCAGTAGTGATCATTAGCTGGAGCCAGGGTATCAAAAGTCCCGCCCAAACTCCCGCAGACCCAATCGCAAGCACACAATCATGACACCACACCCCATTTTTATAGCATCAAATAACTAACTAAAAGCTTATTACAAAAATGAACACTTCAACATACATTAGCATGTCAAGAACTCCCTAAAATGGAGGAAACCATCTTTGGGAAAAATTTATTTGAAGTGTAATTTGATTAACAAGTTTGGCTCACATCCCATTAGCGGGGTTTATGACCAATACTGCAGCCAACCACCAGATGGCGATCAAAATGTTTTGGCTTCACTTTTCAGAATGTGTGTGGCACACTTGTTACCAACATAGTTCAACGATTCAATGTTTCCTGAAACCAAAATAGTGTAGTACTCAGATGCCATGTTTGTCATTTACATACAACTATCCGACATTAGTTTGTTCTTGAACCAATTAATAAGCAAAAGTTATTACTCCATAACCTGCCTGACACCATTAAACGACAGTTCTATATTGTTGAACCAATGTGGTGTATCTGCGACAAAATTACAAGGTTTTCAGAAAACAGTTGTGACTACATAATTAATCTCTCTAAAGATGAATCGCACCATGTTATACAGGAAACACACTCCAGTTCGGGTTCATTTGAGGGTGATCACGAACTAGAGGTGGGTATGATAGAGGCCAGAGAAGATGCAACTGATAATCACATTTATTTCTCTTATACTTACTAAACACAAATGGAAAAACCTAATTTTAGTTGTTGTCACCAAGATAAACAAATTAAATCGATTGACTGAATAATGACAAAAAACGTCTCAGGTTACTTATGTAACCATGGTTCCCTGAGTAGGGAACGAGACACTGCGTCCTCTAGGGGTCGCTATGGGGAACGCCTCGTCGTGACCCGTGTCTGAAGCATACATTGAAAAAACACCAACAACATGTTGGCCGGCGACAGCCATGACATCACTACCGGTGCGACTATAGTATAAATAAGCGCCGGGAGCACACATCATTCACTTCTTCATCTGAAGCTTGCGTTCGAAGCATGGCAAGAAGCCTAGAGGACGCAGTGTCTCGTTCCCTACTCAGGGAACCATGGTTACATAAGTAACCTGAGACGATTT
>NW_015661278.1:289739-321432 GCF_001515625.1 Sinocyclocheilus rhinocerous | reverse complement strand
CTAGATACGGTAGACCAGACAGGGCAGCCTGAAAGCATAAGCCCAGCCCGGACGTCCAGGAAATCTTTGCGGTGCCGTGCCGGGGGCCTAATGATCAAGAAGGCTCCCGCAGAAGCCTGTGACCTGGCCGCATAATCCAGTAAGTATGAAGCTGAAACCCAGCTTATCGTACCGGTATGCTTCAGACACGGGTCACGACGAGGCGTTCCCCATAGCGACCCCTATAGGACGCAGTTCGAAGTTCCCATCAAAGGGAACTGCCAAAGGTTCTTTCAAATGAGACCTCAATAGATCTTAGTCAGCCATATTTAATTTTTGACAAGAATGAAACCGAGGTTGCGAGGGATAGAAGTACAGCGTTCAGTGGAATGTACCGTTATTTAACAACATACCGATTATTCGGCTGACGTTAAGTCTTTCCGAAAAAAACATTCAGCAGACAAAAACTCCATTAAACAGTTTTGAAAGTCTATCACTCACAGCCTTGTTTTCATCTGTGTTAAATTCAGTACGGCGTGTGACCTGATTAAGGTCTATCAGTCCAAGGGCTTCGAGAGCTGTCTATTTTAGTTTAGGTATGCCATTTATTGGGTTTGGGGTCAAAAAGGGGGCACAATTTAAGCAGTAAAAGTGGCTGTAAACCTAGCTATAATATCTTGTGAAAACTCCAGACCGTCTCCACTCTCCTCAGGCCTTGAACAGCATGATGAGCAAGACGTCGGCTCCTCAGACCAGGAGGAAAGGCAGTTGTTCTGGCAGCTGGGAAAGTCAAGCACGGTGCAAGCGGTTAATTATACCCATACTTCAAGCCCAATGGTTCCCCACTCCCAGAATAAATCAGTTCCTTTCCTGAGGAATGCGCAAGAAAACAAGGGAATACCGGAACGAGGCTCTAAACAATCCAACTGACTTAATTACGCTTTCCATCTTCACAGGTGATTCTCTTGTGGAATTAAACTTCCCAGCCTTCAGACTCCCCACTGCAGGTGAACAAAAACACACTTGACTCAACAGCCTTCTGATTATCCCCACTCATTGTTACGACCGCATTCAAGCATCTATCAAACGTGAGGCTTGATGAAAGAGAGGAGACTGTCTAATTAATGAAAAGCCCAGGAATCGTTATACCGTTCTGCCATTTTGTATCCACCGGGAAATGAAGTGTAAACTCTTGTTAATTCACCTTGACAATCTGTTACTTCTCACTGGTTTTTATATTTACTTTAGGGGCTGGATGTGGCGTTTCCTGTTGGATCCTTGAGGTGATGAAAGAAGGTGTAGAGAAGAACATTCTGGTGCAAACGTTTCCGGATCCATTTCGCAGTAAGTCGACAGCATTTATTCTGTTCCCGCTTCATACGGAAGCTCCACTTTCCATAGAGTTGATATGGTTCTTTGCTGTCTAATCTTTAATCATATTTAGGGAGATTATCTTTCTAAAATTACCCGAGCCCCTTCTGATAGGAGCATGAGGAAGCATCTTGTTTATCTAATTTTTCAGATTTGTGTGTGGTTGTTAGTGGCTTATGGCGAGCATGCAACATTTGAACAAATGCTCAGGAGAAATGACATCACAACAAAGGAAAAAAAAGGCCCAGCTGCCACTTGATGGCATTCAAGTACAGTGCACAGATGTGGGCTGCAGTACTGCTAGTCTCTTTTTGCTTTAGCTCTCATGCACAGACAAAACATAAAGCAACAAGAATTCTCTTCTTGCTTAAAGATGCAGTGTGAAATTCGGGCACCAAATGGAACTGGATTCCAAACAAGGTTCCCAGACATTCCTACTGCACCTTGAGCCCCGTTCTAATGTCCTATTGGTGAATTAATGAAGTAGTCCCACCCCAAACTTGCATCATTGATTGACTAGAAAGACATCGAACATCACTGGATTTCTGTGGACAACATTTTTGTGTATGGCAATAATGTTTTTGAATGGGGCTTTTCACAGTAAATCCAACAGGCTTTAATTACTATTCATTGCTTAAATAATTCATATTAAATTAAATTCTCATTTTCAACCTTTTTCTTTTATTAAATATCCTGTTTAACTCAGAATAAAAATGCATTGCAAATGGCATTTAAGATGGACAGACTTTGGCGACAGAGCGCCAATCTTCGACGCAGGTTGGTTTGGTTTTAGACACTTGAATCTGCCTATTTGTACTAGATTGAGGTTGATCTGCTATTTTATAGTTTATAGACTGTAACTGAATCCATCCACTTGCGTCTTAATGTAGTGAACGTTCTGACTGTTAGTCTGATAGCATGTCCTGGCTCCACTAAATTGAAAGATTTACTATGACGTCTTTCATAACCGGTAATATTACAATGATGGTCCATCCATTGCTCTTACATCAAGACGCAGAGAACTACACCTCTCAACGTGATATCAGGTTTCTTTCAGCCAGGTCTCATCCTCTTGGCAGCAGTAGTTTCGGTGTGAAATGATCTTCCGAGAACAATCTCTTAGTCCTCTCAAAGAGGAGGTGCTGTTAAACATCTGTGGGGAGGACTTGGCAACCCATTGCACCTCTTTTTGTGGGAAGAGATGCTCTCAGCAGGCATTTGCTTTGGTCATGTCTGGAAAAGGAGAATGAGACAAAAGTGGGAGGGAAAGAGGTGTGTGTGTGTATAAGAGAGGGAAAGCAACAGAAACAAAGAGATAACAATGCTATTTGGCATGCTAGCATGCAGCCCTACTCAGATGCACGTGGGAAGCCAATGGAGGATGTGCACATGCATAAACATGAAGGTGCGTCAGGTTTAATTAGAATATCACAATGTCTAAGAACAGGAGAAAGGAGCTGCGGAAAGGAAGCGAGATGACTGCTGGCCCGGCCCACTTCCCAGGGTGATAATGTAGAGGATGGTACAGAAGACAGCAGGAGGAAAGGGAGAGAGAGAGAGATTGTGGCAGAGCAATGATCAGTTTGTGCAAGGTCTGCAGTAATGCATTATGGGAAATAATGGAATGAGGGGGCTTTAATGGTTTGTCAATGAGACAAAGCAATAAAAGCAGAACATAAAAGGGAAAAGCAGCAGCCTAACAGTTTGTGACGGCAAATGTATTGGCAAACTTATTATCAAGGCACAGATAATAAGATAAACAAGGAAAAATCATGATGTGAATGTACCGCAAAAATATAAATATTTTATTACTATAACATTTTATTAATAAAATTACAATTGCATTCACAATTCCATGGATTAATTCAACCAAGGCTCACTGGAAAAACTTGCCTGTAGTGACATTTATGTAAAATATTATGTTCCTTGTGAATATTATGTCCAGTTAGTGGCGCTATTAACGCATTCAGTTTTCTCTGAAAGAGATGAACGTGGATTGGACAAAATTTACATTAGCTGTTGAACATATCATGGCATTTCAGAAATGAAATGTCCAGTCAGTGGTGCTAAAAAGTTAATGCTCTGTCACATTTTAAAATAACACTACACCTAACTGATAGTGTTTTCAAATGCAAACGTGAGATAAACACACATCCTTTAGCAACCACAACATTTTAACTTTGTTAGGCAAGTTTTTGAGCTCTTTTATTGTGACTTGTGTTTCACGGGACTCATGTTCTAGCTGTATTTTAATCTTGCTTGATTATACAGCATTTGACACAGTAGGTCATGATGATATCCTTTTACAAAAACTCATGCAGTTGGGTTTCAGTGGTTTGCCTCTTACCTCAAGGATAGAACTGTTTTTGTTAATGTAGGGAAATGTTTCTCATCTTGTGCTCAAATCTCTAGTGGTGTTCCGCAGGGTTCTATTTTGGGTCCTTTTTGCTTGATATATGTTTTTTCTAGGTCATATTATATTATTCAGAGACACAACTTATTATTTCTACACCGATGACACTCAGCTTTATCTTCCTGTTAAAAAGAGAAGTGGTTCTAAACTAAACAAGCAATAATCTGCACCGTCATCATAACGTGTGAAAAGCAATAGACATAGTTGGTGTTTTACTGTCGCTAGTGTTCATTTCAGCTGGATAAGTTATGTTAAGAGCAAATATTAGAGCAAACAGCAAATAATAATTTTAGTATTCTCATTAGCAATATTGATTCAAAATATTATCTATCACAGCAGTAATTCTTTTAAGTAAAATTAGAATATAAATGAGAACAAGCACAGAAAGTGATTGAGTAACAATTGAAATTGCAATAGCTTAGCAGTTAAGAAAATACATTTGTTTTTCTAGACCATTACAAAAGACTGTACAATATAACATTAATGAATAAAAGCAAAGTAGCCAAGGGCAAACATGTTTGGTAATCAGGGGAGACGGCTTTCTCTCTGGCTTGTTAACAGCAGTGGAATCCTGGGCTGTTGCCAAGTAAAAGTATCTGCTGAACTTGTGGGAAATAATTGGAGGTGATGGTCAGGTTTGTTAGAGTGCTGCCACAGTGCTGTGACTCATAACACCGGAGCTTGTCAACATATCCATTCTCTCTAGGCTTTCAAAGCTTTTGTTTTCAAGCTTGCAAGATAAATCTAATGAGAAATAGAATCGGATTCTTAATTTAAACCCGAATCTTAATTAATGACGTCTGGAATACATTCTCATGCAACTCAGTGACTGTTGCTACTTTAAATTTTGCAGTTTTTGCTCATGCGAAACAGATGTTTTTGAGCCAATCATCTAGGCTGTAAATGTCACATGACTAGTCACACTGGAGCCACAGGAAAATCACGTCATGACAACATTGATTGGCAGGTGTCCCAACCAGACAAAGTGTGATAAGATACCAACAAGGAATTTGTCATCTCAAAATCGATCACAAATCACATCCAATCAGAAGAGAGTGTGGCGGAACTCTCTCTCTCTCTCTGAAAGTGCAATGCTGTCTTGCACTCGCAATGCAATAAATTAAGTACATAATCAGATTATCTAAAAAATATATATATAATTTACATGATTCAAAACCATCTTTGTTATGGAATTCTTGTTTGTTCAAAACAATCTTTGTTTTTTGAATGATTCAAAACAATCTTTGTCATGGAATTATTGTTTGTTCGCATGCAGTTCATAGTTTGAAAGATCTGAGGTAAATTATCCATTGTTGCTTTCATTATTGCTATTAAAATCACGCACACTGATATACAAACGTATATGAAACTATTTTAATATTATACAAAACTCAGCTGCGTCCTCACAGAAATATAACCCATTTTAAAAATAAAATCTGTAGATCGTCGCAGCTATGGAAAATATGGAAAAGTTACCTTTTATGGCATCGCATTGAGTCTGTTATAACAAAAGAGCCCTTCAGCAAAACAAAAATAAATAATAAATTTGGAACTTAAAAAAAAAAAAAAAGAATAATAATTTTGGAATCAGATGGTGTATAGT
Source organism: Sinocyclocheilus rhinocerous (assembly GCF_001515625.1). Taxonomy (NCBI): domain Eukaryota; kingdom Metazoa; phylum Chordata; class Actinopteri; order Cypriniformes; family Cyprinidae; genus Sinocyclocheilus; species Sinocyclocheilus rhinocerous. Next base: position 316,066 of record NW_015661278.1, on the reverse strand, counting down.
ATCTACCAGCAGGTTTAGCCTGCTGTATGCTAACCAAAAACAACATGACCCCATTATCTTAGTCTTAATCTTTACTAATATTATTATTATTTAATATTATTCTTGATCTCAATCTATTACTGATCTTGCTCTTAATCTTAATCCATTTAAAAATCCACAAAGTCCCTCAAGGGGAAATCATTTCACTTGGGGACCATCTTGGCTATATCTGCAAGTAGCTATTACCAGTCCGCTAGATATAGAGTAGCTATTATTTACTTGAATAGGGAAGGATCAAAATATCCAAAAGTGTCTCTTAAAGGGGTCATATGACGTTGCTAAAAAGAACATTATGTTGTGTATTTGGTGTAATGCAATGTGTTTATGCGGTTTAAGGTTCAAAAAACACATTATTTTCCACATAATGTACATTATTGTTGCTCATTTATGGCCCGCCTTTCTGAACGCGTCGATTTTTACAAAGTTCATCGAAACACTGATTTATAGTCGTGTCCTCTTTTGGAAGACCAAACAAAGTAGTTTTGCTCTCACAACGAAACACACAGTGTCACACACGACGGGCTAGAGTGAGCGGAGGCCAGCGGGCTTGAGTGAGGAACGGGCGGCGGCCTTGATTAACTTTTATAAAGAATATCTCTTTGGGTTTGAGACTTTAGTCTTTGCAACTTTAGGGATCTTATCTATGCACGAACAGCTTGTAACACTCCAAAGAAAAAGGAACATTTGAAATTGCATCATATGACCCCTTTAGCATTACATTTCAAAAACATTTTGTTCAGTAAACTCTGACAGGAGTATCATAAACAGTATTTCTTTAACGCAAATCTCTAAAATGGCTGATACTGTTTATACCTCAAAAGGACTCTAAGGACTCTTAGAGTGGTCCGTATTCTTTGTATACTGTCTCAGGAATCAAATCTATAGTTGTGTTAACACAAGGCCGTTCATTCTTCAGTAATGGGAATGTTGTGGAGTGCCGTCAGTAAGGACGCATTGGTGAAAACAAGCCTTTTTATTTCTTTTGAGACCTTAACAGCAGCTGTCTTAAGTGCCAGTTTGTATTCAAGATACAAGGACCATGGGGTGAATTAAAGTGCTGTGTAATTACGTGAAAAAAAAGAGCAGGACGCACACAACTGAAATCACTATTATTAATATGTGAGCAGTTTCAAACGCTGGGAATTAAAAGCCTTTTCTAAGTGCCGTTTGAGGAAAATTAAGAATACATCCACACGTAATGGCTTATTAAAAATACAGAAGCAAGGGAAATAATTGGACAACGGTACAAATGGGAAGGAATGTGATGAATGGTAGAGAGGGAAAATGGAAGCTTGTTAAGAATTGTTTAACTTGATCCGCAGTTGCCTTCGTTAATGTGGAGATGGACATTTCCGTTATTGCAAAGGAGGAGAAGGAGTGATGGTGGACTCGGGCAGTGAAAGGAGATGTGTAGAGATTTTCTGTCAACTCATGATGAAGCTCATGGTCGGTAATGAGGCTTTAGCAGGTGCGGTCTTCATCGCTGGAGAGGCCCTGGAGAAAAGGCCATTTGACTCATTTGGGGGTGGACCATCGCTCCGGGAAATCACTGACTGATGGATAGCTGGTGTCCTGCACAGCCGGATCTCCAATTTAAAGCCATCAGGTGAAGGTATTCTACAGCAGTGGCTCTCAACTTTGCCTCAGAACAGTTTTCACACTAGACATCAAGTGGCGACTTGTCAACCAGATGAATTTGCACCAAAAAACTAGTATGATTTGGTGCCAAAGAAATGGCATTTTATCTTAATTTTCCCTTTTTTTAAACCATGCAAAGTTATACACCTTACTTTTTACACATGCAAGTAATCCACTTTTTGTAAATGTGCGAGACTGATTCATTAGCCAATATAAGTAAATTATTAAAAGATTAACAAATGCAGTAAACTGTAAAACTGTGTTACAAACCAGTGTGTTTATGATTTTGATAGTAAATTAAAATGATATGACAAATACCAGTTCTCAACATCAAGCAGCTTAACAGAGTGTTTTTGCACAGCTAAAATAACTGAAAGCAGATGGTAAAAAAAATGGTCACGTCCATTCTTGTGTTAAAAATATTACAAATACAAATCAATACAAATAATAATACAAATTAATACATTGATCAACTCATGTATACAGAGCCCAAATCAAATTTGTTGGCGTGTTAATAACATCAAGCCTCACTAGTTGTTGTCATAAGTCATGTGATATGCAAGAGAACCAACAAGGTTTTGTGCTAATGTATCACAGTATTGATTTGATTTAAGAGTCAGCAACTGCTTGAAATTTGGCCTATTTTTCATAAAAACTGATTGCATTGGTTCAGAAGGCTTGTATTACATCTGGATTATTTTTGTTAACTTTATGTCCTTTTTGGACCTTGAAACGTTTGATATGACTGTCACACACTACTAAGGTGTGTGTGTGTATATATTCTCATATATATATATATATGAGAATCCTTCGACCAAACCAACATTAAAGATGTTGAAAAGAGTAAACGAGATTTTAAAAAAGAGTAACATAACTAGATATTTACCATTTTAAAATATGAATTATGTTTGCATGTGGACGTTTGCATGTGAACTCCTCACCATAATTGCCATAAAATAATTAACACTTAGGCTAAGGGTTAAAATAGTTAAGTTAACTCTTATCTCCAACAGTCCTGTCCGATCTCCACGTGTAAAAATGTCAGTCAAGAAATAAGTATGTTTGTTTCACTCCCATTTATGTACATACAGAGATCATTTATATTTTGTTTTGCTTGATCCCAGTGCGTCGGGGGGGGGAGTCAGTTGCATAAAACAACAACTTTAAGATCAAGTGGAAGCCTCTGTCAGGCGATTGCTTAAGCAGTGTTGAATGAACGTACAAGCGGTAAACCGTAATTCCACACCGCTATATATATTTATATATATATATAAAAATATGCTTGTGATAGAACAGTCATATTTATTACATCATTGTACATATGAATTGCATTTTCAGTGTATTTTTTAAATAAATGAATGAGTGTCATTTCATGTCATTGATATGATTTCTGATTTTTCACGTCCCAGCATGCTTGGAGAAATGTTTAATTAAAATAGTTTGACTTGACATTTTTATTGAATTTCTCAGCCTCTCTGTCATGTTTACATACTATCCTCATATATCTTTGCTGTTTCTCTTTCTGAAAAACAGACGCTGCCGTTATGAATGCATTAGGGCTTTGTTTAAGTGATGATCCAATTTAAATCAAGTTACAAACAAACAGTATGGGCAAATATCTCCAGAAATTTTCCAATAATGAATGACACAATTATTCATGCAACAAGCCTTGTGTTCAGATAAACTTTGCCGGTGCGCACAGTATTGCCGTATTCCTCCTTGGGTCTAATAATGTCAGTTGCAGTTTATCCTGGTGAATGATAAGGAGAGTAAAATGTTGATTCACTTCCCTCTCTGGTTGAGAGGACCAACCTTGTAAGTACAGCAGTCATTGCTCAACGGAGATGAATTCCATAAGAAGCTGTCCATCAAACGCTCCTCTCGCCTGAGGTATTTCACACATCAATTTTGAAAGCTTCTGTGGTATAGATTGGAGGTCATACTTAAATTGGTTGCTGAAAATTTTAACCTCAGTTTGAAATAATTATCCTCGTCTAAGTTGCAGCAGATGTAGAAAACAATGTCTGTGAAACTGTGGCAGATCATATGATCTTAAAAGCGTTCTTATAAATGCACTCTTTGTATCCATGTTGGTTTCATGTGGATACAAAGAGTACATTTATAAGTTTAAATGTAATGCCTCTAAAAATATGGTGTCGATAACCAATAAAAACAAGAGAGAAAGAAAACCCACACACCAGAACACGCAAAGAATTGTTTGAAATGATGTTTGAAATAAAGCGCAACAGTTCTGCTTTGCTTGGAACAATTTTCATAGGCAAAATTGAGCGAAAACAGACATTTTTACAATATTGTGTCAAATATGTTGTTTAATATTAACTTTGTTTATTGAACTGTTGTATAACAGGTGTTATTTTGCAAAGACGGGTATTTTGACAATTTTGTTTGTATTTGTCCATTCAAATGCAAGAAGACGTTAAGGAGAACTTAATTCTGTGTTCGCGTGCTGAGACGCGGCTCTCTGTGCGCACAGAAAACAGTGCGCGAGTGCTAAATTGAGTTCTTTCACATCTTGTGCTTAAAAGTTTCAAAACCACTTGAATTTTCAAATTTGCATGGTTTTTGTCCACAAGAAGACGCAGAAGAAAACTTAATTCGGTGTTTGCACGCTGTCTGTCAGACACACTCTCTGTAATGTTAAAAAATTACTCTTATAATTCAGTATACTTACTGTTTATGAACGATTCTTAAAGCCTTTTTGTTTTTACTTTTTTATTCCTCCAAATTAATTTTAGGAGAAATATCTGATGCGAAGCTGACACGTAAATTAAACATTCAACTGAGACTTTCATTATCTTAGTTATGCTATCAAATTTCAATTTATAACTATACTTTCTTAACTTATTAACGATCGTCTTATTTGTATCTGTTTTCATAATTCCAAAAGAAAAGGTGTGAAGCGGTTGCAGGTAGTAAACAAACTTCATACATCCAGGCCAACAGGTGTCAGTATAAAGTCTAAAACCAGTGATATCCAACGTCAACAAAAAAGTACTAGGTCCACATTTAAATGTATTTATCTTGACCAAAGCATATTTCTGAAAGTCTGTGTGGTTATTTGATAGAAAACTACCTTAAATTACGCAAACATGTTTGTTTTTCGAGTTGTGCAACAGAAATGATTCCGCTCTCATGTTGATGAAGTAGTTCAGTTAGTAGCTTTGCCAATTTTAATACTTAGCTCTTTCAAAAAGTATGTTCAGGTGTTCCTTGTTATTTTGAGCTCTTAGTGTAAAATCTTGGAGTTGAGCTGAAGCACGATTACAGAGTGCTTAAATCTCTCTTTACAAATCTGTCTTTATAGTCTCATAGTGTGGCATTAGGCAAATGAAGATCTGCAAATTCTCTGGAGTCGAAATTTCCTCGTTTTAACTGCTCACGTGTTCTCTGGATGTTGCCATCAGCTATTTTCTTTCTTAGCGAGCGCTCCATTTATCATGTGGAATCGTAATGCCAGTCAGATTATGTGTCTATGGTTGCAAAGCCTTTGAAAGTGCTGTGATGGGACAGCAATGCGACAAAGCAGAACATGGCACAAACACCTACAGCGCTAAAATTAAATCACCGCTCAGCGCTAGCGCTACCAAAACAAGACATAACGCTAGAGGAAAACTCATTAAACTCTATTATGCCACATCTTGCTCATGGATACTTGGTAAATACTGCGAGAAGTTGAGTCTAAAATGAACAGATCCTTACCCGTAGGAAACAACCGTCACAAATTAGGTATTTTTAATATCTCAATTGTTTTTTCTACATAGTAATGAGATTAAACAGTGAGCCTATTGGTTCTCAGATCTTTCTGCTAAAAGAAAAGACCCAGTAATCTCAAACATCTCCTCTAGGGTTTCTGAAGGGTTCTGAACAATGTCTGTGCTCAGATTTGCCAAGATACCAAAGTCTGCAATCAAAAGCCATTTCAATATGAGCTTAAACATTCCTCATCGAATTCTCACAGGACTAAACTGTCTAAATCATCTACATTTGTTTTATAGCACTGTACTCAAACTGTATTTCAGCAGTTGCCAGTCTTATGCCCATATTTATTTGGTTTAAGCAGATTTGTAACAGAAACATCTGAGACAAGTTGATATCTAAATGAGACATAACTGAGACCTTCATTATCTGAGCTATTTTTATCAAAATTACCTTTATAACTCTTAATTTATTATTTATTACGCTTACTGTTTATTACCAATTGTCACATTCATGTCTGTTTTTATTTTAAGAGAAACTTCTGCAGCTAGTGGATACTTAAAAACTCCATTATCTGAGTTATCCAACTAAAATTATTTAATTAAAAATAACTTTGCTATTATTGTACAGGTGCATCTCAATAAATTAGAATGTCGTGGAAAAGTTCATTTATTTTAGTAATTCAACTCAAATTGTGAAACTCACAATTTGAGTTGAATTACTGAAATAAATGAACTTTTCCACGACATTCTAATTTATTGAGATGCACCTGTATATCAACAGTTGTGTCATTTGTGTCTTTCTCCAAAGGAATTAGGAAGCGTTTGAGACACGTTGATACTTAAATGAAAATAACCGAGACCTCCATTATCTCAGCTATTTTATCATAATTAATTTTATGACTTGATATTATTACTATATCGCAATAACTGTCATTTGTGTCTGTTTTTATTTCTTCAAAGGAATTTTAAGAGAAACTTTTGTTGATACTCATATGAGACATAACCGAGACCTCCATTATCTCAGCTATATTATCAGAATTACCGTACAACTCCATACGCTTATAGTTTACCAACAATTGTCTCATTTGTGTCTGATTTTATTTCTCCAAAAGAATTTAAAGTGAAATCTCTGAGACAAGGTGATACTTAAATGAGACATAACCAAGACCTTCATTATTTGAGCTATGCTATCAAAATGACCTTTATAACTCTATACACTATTTATTAACAATTGTCTAATTTGTGTCTGTTTTTGTTTGCTCAAAATAAATTTTAAGAGAAACATCTGAGACAAGTTGATACTTAAATGAGACATAACCGATACCTTCATTATCTGTGCATTTTATCAAAATTTGTTTTATAATTATACCCTAGTACTGTATATCAACAATGTTCATTTATTTATTCAATCGAAAGGAATAATATCTGAGGCAGAGTTGATACGTAAATGAGACAAAACTGAGACCTTCTATATCTGAGTGATGCTATGAAAATTCAATTTATAACTATACACTTTTTGCTTATTAACAATTTTCTTCTTTCTTTTTCTAACATTTTATTTCTGAGACCAAATTGTTCATGCTGTAGGCTGAATTTTGCTATCATGATTCTATAAGCTTACTTGAATGAATAATTCTCTCATTTATTTTTATTTCTCCAAAATAATTTTAGGATAAATATCTGAGACTAAAATTAAACATAACTGGAAACTCTAAGTTGACTGAGCTCTGAAAGAGCAACCTTTGAGCAATACATATTTCCCTCTGGGTGACACAAACGTGACTTTGGCAACAATAAACTGTTTTATTAAGTATTGGTCAGTTTATTTATCAATACCTTTAGTTAGTGGACCTTAACTGACACTAAACGACAGAACATCAATTTATTGCCAATTACCAGCTAGAAGAGTCAGGTTGCCTTGACCGAATCACTGAATCTGTCCACCAGCAGACATATTAATATGCATGTGTGAGCGGGAAATTAAGGGGGAGATTGTAGAGATTGTACCTGGGAAGCTGATCATTATGTCACTCAGTAGCACTAATAGGATTAATTTCATCTAACACTCAAGTTGCCTTCGGCCCAGACAACAGTTCATTACTCAAGCAGTCTCCTAGCAACCTCTGATTGGCCATTTAAAACGGACCCAAATGAATCAGGAAGTTGAGGAAGAGGATGTGTCATCTCACTGCAAAATATCATTTTCCTAATCAGTATTTGTGTCTGTTTTCAAGTAAAAATATCTGAACAGCCTTAAAACAGATATTTGCTTCAGAAGGAAAATTGCATGAGATATTGAGACTAATACTAATACATACTAATACTACATACTAATTTAGTTTTTCTTATTCATTTGCAAATTGTGTTAGGCATTAATCTAACAAAATGAGGTTTATGTTTTAAACATACAAACAAAAAATGTGGTAAGAAAAAAACAACAACTTGCATTATCACAGTTGACATAGTGAGTCCAACTGAAAAGCTGTATTAAAATGATCATGAATTTGACATTAAAATATAACAAATTATGGTAAAACAACAATTTACATTAATTTAATATTTATAAAAAATATATATTATCTTTACTTTTATTTTTAATAGTGTACATTTTCAATCATACATTTTAATCTCCATGCATTTCAATTAATCAACTAAAACTGTTGGCCTGTCATGAGTTGTTTTTATTTGTTATATATATACATATTATTATTTTTCATTAATATTCTATTGCTGTTTCTATTCTAGGTCTGTCTGGTTATGGGTTTAGTGCCTCTGCTGACACCGTGGGGAATTGTAGCTGTCAAATATCTGCTATTGCTATTTTAAAGGTGAGGGTTGTTGAATCAGTGATATGAAGTGGTTTTTGATTAATAAATACTTATTATTGAAATTAAGTTTAATTTAAATACTGGATGCAGCTAAGAAGTGGGATCTACTGCTAATCCCTATAGTCTCGCCCTTGACTGGCATCATTAGGATGTTTTTAAGCTTGTGTGAAATGTGCTGGGAAACTGTAAGAATGCAACTCTGCATTTCAGAGCTCTTTGAATTCAAGAGCCATAACTGGGATCAGTGAGAAACTCAGTGCTAATTAGTCTCACTCAAGGCCTCTTGTTGAGCAGAAAGGCATTCATCAATAACTATTTAGTATAAGCTGATGTTTACGATTTTGAATATTTGACATACACACAAACCAACAGAAAATGGTAAAATGGTCACTCTATACAAAAAAATTAAAAAATAAAATATACTTGTTTAATATTTGTTGTTGTTGTTATTATTATTATTATTATATAAATGTTTAATATCATTATCAATAATAATATTCATAATAATATTTAATAATTATAGATACAAATAACTAGTAGTAATCCTTTATATTTTAATATTTTTATTATTGTAATATAAAATATTACTATTAATTATTTGTATCATTAATTAACTCACACAATTTTTATAGCAAAAAAAAACTGTTGCAGAAATAATGTTTACATTTGGTGAATTTGTAATATTTCATTATAAAAACATTTTTGTTATGTTATAAATTTTACTTAATTAATTAAATATATTTAACAACAACAATTAATGACTATATTTAATAACAATTATATTATACAAATAATTAGTAGTAACAGTCTTCTTCTTCTTCTTCTTCTTCTTCTTATTATTATTCAATCAAGTTTTCCTTTTCCCCATTGTTTAAAAAAACAATCTTATTAAAATGTTAAAACTGCTATTGGTTTATAAAAAAAAAAAAATTAAAAAAAATGCATCCCTTTCTTGCAATCGATGATTGTATCTATAGACTAGGAAGTCTTGCATGTGAATTTAAGAATTATTTAGATAAAAAGCTGTTTAATAAAAATAATTTAGTTAAAAATGTAGTAAAATTGGCACCAAGTAAAATGTAATTGCCTGTAATTTATTTATTAAATAAATAAACGGTAATTTATTTATTAAATAAATAAATAAAATAAATAATAATAATAATAATTATTATTATTATACTTCCTTCCAGTTGTACTGTCATTGTAAATGTGTATCTCATGTGCTGGCGAGTTTCCGAATTTCAGAATTATTTAGATAAAAAGCTGTTTAATAAAAATAATTTAGTTAAAAATGTAGTAAAATTGGCACCAAGTAAAATGTAATTGCCTGTAATTTATTTATTAAATAAATAAACGGTAATTTATTTATTAAATAAATAAATAAATAAAATAAATAATAATAATAATAATAATTATTATTATACTTCCTTCCAGTTGTACTGTCATTGTAAATGTGTATCTCATGTGCTGGCGAGTTTCCTGCATCAGTGTCAAGAAACAGCCACCTATACTGCAAAACTAATTAGGTACGGCAACACATGAGGGCCTCCGTAGGGAAGATAAGCCCCTTAATTAAGTGAACTTGGCCCAGCTACTAAATCATCTAAAAAAGCTGTTAAACCGAGCAGCTTTGCCTGCAATTGTTGCAAATTTCGTTGTCTCCACTTGCTCCATTGATTTTGTGAATGCTTGCTTTTTCTTGGAGGAGGTTGTATTTTATTTTCTTAGTGAAATTATACTAAATATCTTACACTTCTGGTATCGGTTGGTAACATTTGTGATAGTCACTGTGACGAGAGGGGCGGGGCCGAGAGCCGTGGGAACGGAGCGAGGCCGGTGGAGTAAATGATAATGCGCGACAGTTGCACCACTCACCGGTTTCAAGTCCCATGGAGGAGCTACGGAAGAATAAAACGAGGAGTGACGACAGTGTTGGACGAGAGAGGACCAGGCCTGGATTTTATTTTGTGTTTTGGTTCTGTTTGTGCGCGACAGTCGTCCGCGAGGGGTCACCGGTTTCAAGTGCCATGGAGGAGCTACGGAAGAATAAAACGAGGAGTGACGACAGTGTTGGACGAGAGAGGACCAGGCCTGGATTTTATTTTGTGTTTTGTGTGCGGCAGTCGTCCGCAAGGGGCTGCCACTTTACTTTCATTTTGTGTTTGTTTATTTTATTAAAGTGTTTAAATGTTCGCCGGTTCCCGCCTCCTTCTTCCCGTTCTATGAACTTTGTTACAGTCACTCTTAAAAATAAAGCATGTTAAGCGGTTCTTTTTCAACATAATTGGATAATTCACTTCATAACAACAGCCATTTTTGTTGTATAGGTACATAAACTAGATATATTCATGCTTAAAATATGCTTTCACGTGGCCAATTTGGTCAAGCAGATCTCATTCGACAGTCTTAGGCAGGTTTTAGGCACTTGGAGACCAGATGAACCAGCTTAAACTGGTTTATGGTGCTTTGGATATGATAAAGGATCGTGTTTAGGGTTGCATGATTTGATAAAAAAAATCATATTGTGATATAATTGAACATTTGAAAGCTCATGTTGTTATTAATTGTTACTCTTTAAGGGTGTTCACATTGAAAAGAATGAAACTTAGGCTACGTCCACACAAAGCCAGAGCTTTCCCTATCCGATCTTTTTTTCCCCCTCGTCTCAAGAAATATCTGCATCGACACGAAACCCCGAAACCGACACAAAATTATGTAGTATACATGCCAGACCAGCATGTGGCGCTGTAATTCTGCCACAGAGATACACTAAAAAAAGAGAAGAAGACTTGGACTATGCGCATAAACCTTGCGCGCGGTATACAAACGAACATGGAACAATACATTTATTAATCTGTGTTAATGTTAGTTAATAAAAAGAAAATCGCTCAGTGTTTGTTCATGTTTTAGTTGCTGTGGCGCAAGGGTGGCGTTTTCAGTTTTATCAACTCTGGGACCCGGTTTCAAAAAATATCAGTTTCACTCTCCCAAAATGCCGGATCCGTCTGGACGAAACGCCTATACAATACAAAATGTATGCGTATACAGCTAAACACGTCTCTGTGTGGACAGGGCCTTAGACCTTATTAATTTGATCCAAAAGTAATTTTTCATTGCATTGTACCTGGAAGTGAAGTGAGATCAGTTTGTATTTCCTCTTCAGCTGATGATCCAAAAAGTGAAAATTGTGAAAACCAGTTTTCATTGCATTCACATTGTACCTGAAAGTGGAGTGAGATCATTTTTTCCACTTCAGCTGAAGATCCAAAAGTGAAAGTATGAAAAAGTGAAAACCAGTTTTCAAAGCTTTCACATTGTACCTGAAAGTGAAGTGAGACCAATTTTTATTTCCACTTGAGCAGAGATAAGGTGTCACTTTGTATTCACATTGCCACTTTTTGAACTGCTTTACCATTATAACATTAAAATAACATTAAAAAGTAATATTATTGTAACCTAATGCTTTGTTATCCTTATTATTATTATTATTAGTAGTAGTAGTAGTAGTAGTACACATAGTTTTATACTTAATTATAATATATTTCTGTCATAATTCATATTGTTCATACAACATTTCAGGCAAACCATTAAAAGTAATCTGTTAAACCTCCTAGCTTTTATTTTGGTGGAAAACTATTAATTAATGCTTCATCTGTAAACAATCATTGAACCTACAAACATAAGCAGCCTACAACCATTTCCCCCCCTCTGTAACTGCCGCTCAACATCTACAAGCTGCAATAATTAGCTTAATCTCATTAGAAATATGATTACATTTGCATACAAAAGATCTGTGTGTAACACAGGCTCCGTCAATTAGCATAACATGATGGTATATGTGTAACTCTAGAGGTTTTCACATCCTTATAATAACTCATTCATATCTGCATTAATATTACAGATCTGTCTCAGGCTTGATAGATAATTTTCAGACACTTGGCCAATTCTCTGGAAGCGAAGCTCCAGAAATCAGCTGTTGGCGAAAAGAGGCATCAGGTGTTCTCATTCATTTCAACATGCAATTTGATCCTTGAGTTTTTACTAAGAGCACTCCATGTTAAAGATCTCTCCGACATTCATTTATGCATTTATTTTCAGATATTTATTCTGATGTCTTGAATATTCATGAAATCTACTAATTAAAGTGATTTTGTCAAGTGTCATTTCAGTACAGTGGCACAAAATAAAATAGGATAGCTATCAACTACTACTACTTTTACTATTATTAAGGGTCAATCACCAAAGGTGCATAGGCATCTATTTTCGACATAGGGATATTTATTTTCGACAAAAACCCAATGGAATTGTTCCATTGACTTTTGGGTTATTGCAAAAAATAAGCTCTGGGACCAACAAATGTTTATTATTCTTACACGTTCTGTTCATCCAGCCAATCTACACAAATACACAACTTATACGAATTTTAAGGCCTAAATACTAGGGATGCACCGATACCACTTTTTCCAGTACTCGCCCGATACGATACTTTTATTTTTGGTACTGGCCGATACCGAGTACCGATACCAATATTTTCATTGCATTTGTACATTTTTAAAATTGATATTTTCAGAAATAGAAGTCGCGTTTTTTCATCTGAAACGTGCAGCGATTTATTTTCCAAAGCCACTCATATAATGCAGAAACACTCATGAAGCAAACAAAACGCGCACCGCGCACACATATTTGTACTGGTGCAGAATGAGAGGGACAAGTACAGTACAGCCTAGCACATTTCACACAGGCTGTTAGTTTCACTTTCGCCAGAAAGTCGTGTAAGGGTGAAAATAAATGACGTTTATAGTGAATGCCCGTATATAAATTGTCTTATATTTACGATTTAGTTTTAATCCAAATGATGCGTGCTAAGTGAGCGAACATCCGCGCTCAATCCACTCAGCGTGCTTTGTTTATCAGCTCGCGCACATCAGCTATACAGGCATTAATACTGAATGGTTTATATTCATTGCATACATATACTTCGTAGACATCTTTAATCTCTAATAACTCCATTCTACTGTCTGTTGTTGGTGTTTCTTTGTCTGAATATGGCACTTATCACATGCTGTGTGGTATCGGCGTTTGGTATTGGGGCATTTTAATGAGTACGAGTACAGGAGACCAGTATCGGGCCCGATACCGATACCAGTATCGGTATCGGTGCATCCCTACTAAATACAATCTTCAGTAGTAAAAAGCTAAAGTTAGGCTATACATGAACCAACACACTTGCATGGAAGTTTCTAATTAAAATCCTGTCGATAATTTGTATGAATTTGTACAATCTCATTCGTATGTTTTCATAGTCTTTATACATCCCATTCATGGTTCGGTTTAGATGTGGGGTTAGGGATGGACCTTCATGCTTCTTTCTAAAAATCATACATTTTTGTACAATACGAAATTGCCGCCTCATAAAATAGTTACGTTGAATTACACCACAGTCACATTACTTAAACGTCACTACCTCTAAACTTCCAAAACCTTTCAATCTTTATTTAAAATCTATAAGTTGGAAAGCATGAGTTAGAATAGTTTCCAAGAGCATAATTATAAACACAAGGAGGCTGTTAAAGTGGCCAGGGAGTAGATTCATTTAATGGCGTTTAATGTGCCCGACAACCTCTGTAGTCTCATTTAGCCACTTTTTAACAACTACCTTTTTTCCAGACATGTAAGAGTTTCACTAAGGGGATTATTAATGTATTTTATGTGGTAGAATAAAACGTGAAAATATCTTGAGCTTGTGTTTTACCACAAACCTTATTTCAAGCATTTAGACAAAAACCCTTTAAAAAAAAAACATTGACTTTGGGACTATGGAACCAGAAGTTAGATGCTAACTTGAACTAACTTGTTAAATGCTAGCTTGTTTCCAGGTTTTAGGACTCGTTCCTGCAGCACATTGATCTTTAACTACAACAGATGGAGGGAAAACTAAATCAAAGTTATGTCTATGACATAATTTTATTGTTTATTGATTGCCTTTATTATTTGGTTGAAGCCATGTGGTGCAATGCAATTTTACTTGTCTCTTGCGAAGCAACATTATCTTAATCCTGTTTCATGCCCAATTATCCTTTGTTTGCAATTGAAAGGCAAACTATTTGTTTGTCATTCGCACCTTTTGTTTTGTTGAATGAGTGTTTGAGTGGATTCACATTAGTTGGAGTTCGTTGCTCACAGCCTTTTCAAGGCTCTCTGCTGAGCTCAGATCTGTTTTGTTTGCAGCAGGCCTGTGGATGGCTGCATTCTTCATTCCCTGTAGGAAGCCACTGAAGCGCTGGGTTTTTGACGGTCATTATATATCACTGTCAGGTAGGTCCGTGATTGGGCCAAAGGAGCATTTCGTTCCAGTGATCAGAGAGATTCAACACTGGAGTTCAGCGCTAATGTGACAGCTTTCACAAGTAATTTCCTGTTTTCATCCAGTGTGGAGCCAAACAATGACTCCAAAAGACACTTAAAGGGAGAGCTCACCCAAAAATGGAATTCTCATTCTCATGTCATTCCAAACCTGTATGTCTCAGTTTTTTGTGTCCATACAATGAAAATCTGTGGGGTCCAATGTTTAGTGTTTTGGACCCGACTGACTTTCATTGAACGGGCAAAAACAATCAAAATACCTTTTGTGTTCCACATAAGATAGAAAGTCAGGTTTGGAATGACATGACAGTGAGTAAATAATATAATTAAAAATATTGAGTGAATGGTCCCTTTTAATTTGGTCTCAACCCATATTTGTCTGCCAAAATATATTTTGGTCTTTTTATTTTTTGTGTATATTTGGAAAAAATATTTCACAATATAAATGTATATTTTTAAAAGCATTAACATATATTTTGTCATCTGTATATTTAGTTCCAAGAAAATACATTTATATTTCACATTTGAAAAAAAAAACAAAAAAAACAATGTTATTTGTTGTTTATAACATGCGAACATAACACATGTTATAATCAGCAAGGAAAAACTTTACAATGTTGTACAAAAAAATTACAATATTACAATATATATAAAAGTTAAACATTAAATTAAATCATTATGAATCTAGTTTTGATCTCTAGTTGTCACGATCTACTGCTACTGTGTTGGAGCGAGGAACGAGGAGCACGCAGGAGTCAAGTCAAGTCAAGTCACCTTTAGTTATATAGCGCTTTTAACAATACAGATTGTGTCAAAGCAACTGTACAACATTAATTAGGAAAATAGTGTGTCAGTAATGCAAAGTGACAATAGTAAACACTCATTTTTCAGTTAAAGGCAGTTCATCATTGAATTCAGTGATGTCATCATCCAGCTCAGTTCAGTTTAAATAGTATCTTTGCAATCATTTGCAATCAAGTCAACGATATCGCTGGAAATGAAGTGTCCCCAACTAAGCAAGCCGGCGGCGACAGCGGCAAGGAACCAAAACTCCATCGGTGACAGAATGGAGAAAAAACCTTGGGAGAAACCAGGCTCAGTCGGGGGGCCAGTTCTCCTCTGGCCAGACAAAACCAGTAGTTCAATTTCAGGCTGCAGCAAAGTCAGATTGTGCAGAGGAATCATCTGGTTCCTGTGGTCTTGTCCCGGTGGCCGTCTGAGACAAGGTCTTTACTGGGGATCTGTATCTGGGGCTCATCTAGTTGTCCTGGTCTCCGCTGTCTTTCAGGGCTGTAGAGGTCCTCTTTAGGTGCTGATCCACCATCTGGTCTGAATATGTACTGGATCCGGGTGACTGCAGTGACCATCTGATCTGGATACAGACTGGATCTGGTGGCTACGGTGACCTCGGAATAAGAGAGAAACAGGCTAATATTAGCATAGATGCCATTCTTCTAACGTTGTAGCAAGTACATCGGGTGTTATGGGAAGTGTTCCCGGTTCCGGTTGACCTAATTAACGCAGCCTAAAAATCCTTTAACGGATTTGAATATTAGAAATGTGTTAGTGTTTTATGTGTAAGCCAGGTTAAAGAGATGGGTCTTTAATCTAGATTTAAACTGACAGAGTGTGTCTGCCTCCCGAACAAAGTAAGGTATGTTATTCCAGAGTTTGGGCGCTAAAAGGAGAATTATAATCAGAACAGTCTTTAATCATCCACAGGAACGCATACATAGCACAGGGGATAGACGAACAATACCAGACAGGAACAAAGGGGCAGAACACACTTTATATATAGAACTAAACGAGGGGAACTAGACGAGACACATATGAAATCAATGAACATAATCAACACCGGAGAAACTGGGTCATGGGGAGCACATTGGGAGCAAAACACAAGACACGAAACACAGGGGCAGTCTAAGGGCATGACACTAGTAGGCTATTCCATCCACATTTGCATGTAGGCTACTGTAGGAAATAAAAGCTTTTTTCTTGTCCTTAAATAAAAAGCCTCACTGTTTACAACACATATTTAGCATATATTTAAAATATGTTTTGGACAGAATTTTTTTTGGGGGGGCTGTATGGGAACATTTCCCACTCTGAAGATGGATATTAGTTGGCACTATAGAATGTGTGATCAGCAAAAGTTTGTAACAGTCATTTGAATGAAATGTGTCCAGAATGTCAACATGCTTGAAAACCATCCTCATTGTCCTCAAACACACCGATAATTCCCTATGAGACCATTTTATCCATTGCAAAAAAGGTCATTCTGAACTTTATGTCCCCATAAAAGCTTCATTGTAGGCTGATTGATTGAATTCTTGATGTCTTAGTTCAAAGGAGGGTGCAGTACATTGGTTTCAACTGGAAAAATCCCTTTGGCTTATAACTCAATGCAAATCCATTTCAAGTTCAAGTTTCTGAGATTCAAAATAAAAACCTTTCCAGTAGTTTTTAAATCTGTTTGCTATGTTCATCGTCAATGAACATGCCAAATGGCCAACATATACTGTGGGTTCACTGGAAAAAACGTGTCTCTACCTACATTTTGGCAAAACTACAAAAACGTAACTGTACATACAATTTACTGCAGTTTCCAGCTGAAATGAACAGTAGTGACCTTAAAACACCAACAACTTTTAACATGAAGTTGCAAAATTACTTGTTGAGGACCATCAGAATAGAGTGTTAGGAGATTTGATCTGTTTTATATGTTTGCTTCTGTTAACATTACATTAGCATTAACTTTTCATCTCTGAACTGGCATGATATGTTAGCGTTAGTACGTACAACAACCAATACAACAACCAATATAATAAAACGTTTCTGGATTCATGTTTGTCTGTTTCATGGGGAAAAATTTGAAGCTTTTATTGCCAGTCACTGGACGTTTCTCTTTGAAGAAGAGAAGCAAGAAGCAACATAATATAATTTTTCTCAAATATATCATCACATACACATGGGTTGCAAATGTCATTGTGGTTGTTTTTTTTCTTTCCACATGTGCTATTTGATGTGGTGTGTACTTGGAATCTTGAGAAACCTGGACATCACAAGTCATATGAATTACTTTTATGGTGCTTGTCATAATTTTTTAGAGCTCTATAGCCCCTGTTCGCATCTATGTCCATTCCAGTGAAAAGAGCAGTGTGAACATTCTTCTAAACATCTCCTTTTGTGTTCTATGGAAGAAAATACTCATACAGGTTTAAAATGATATGAAGGTGAGAAATGACGACAGTTTTCTAATTTTTGGGTGTTATTAATTTTTTTCTGAACTCAGGAATTGATTTGTTGATTTTAGTTGACTTGTTTAAAATAAATTTATTGCAAATGGAAGTGAATTTGAAAGTATTTTCCTATTTGTTTCTTACTTTGATTTATTGTGCTCGTAATTCTCATCCTCTGAGTTACTCTTCCAGTGTTCATTGGTCTCCTCACAGGCGCCTGGAGCACTGTGGCTGCACAGAGGTGTTGCCGGTGTTTTATTTTTCCCAATTTTTGCCGAGGGCCTCGTCTTTGTTCTCTGGACTCCTGACCCCACAGGATCCATACAGGCTTGTAGTCTACAAGACACTTTGTGATGTACAAATACCCTGAACCACTGCCATTGAGCTGTACTTTCTGTCGATCTTCTGTCGATCATTTCTTTAATAAATGGGTTGATGACATTATGCTAATTTATTTATAAATATATTAAAAATGGAATTCATATCAGTGATATTTTAGTATCAGTGAGATTATCATTTTTTTATTATTTTTATTTTATTTTAATATTTTCTATTTTAATTCTAGTTACTAAGTTTTAGTAATTCTGTTGTGTTTATGGGGGGAGTATGGGGTTACTTATTTTAGTACATCAAATTAAACTAAACAAAATGAGAAATCTTTCCTTGGCAAATAGCTGAAATAAGCTTTTAAAATATATTATATAATAATAATAACTAATTTGGTCAACATTCCTTTTATTTCAAGTAACAAAAATGCTTGCTTGCTTGTATATGTATTCAATGTGTAAGGAAAATGTTGTTACTTTTTACTTGATAGTAACATTGCATGACATTTTTAGAGTTATTGAATTGAAGCTTTTCTTGAAGATATTTATATATATATATGTTTTTCAAAATCATATGAAACCAATTTCAGTACAAAAAGTGAATTTCTAAGAACTTGTCACATGCATTTAGACTAGATTTTCAAAAGTAACTAAATAGTTTGAATTAGTTTTTATTTTATTTTTCCATCCTCATTTTAATTTTAAATATTTTTTTTTATATTGTCTGTATAGTTTGAATAATGGTTTTATTAATTGTAAATTTCAGTTTTAGTTATATTAGTACATCAATCAAAAAACAAATAAAAACCAGAAAAGTGAAATAAGTTTAGTTTTTTTTTTTTGATGTAATCAGTATGGCTAATTATTTATTTCAAACAAAAATGTTTTATTTATGGTTTATTTTTTTTAGTTAACTACCTGTATTCAAGATATGAGGAAATCATTACTTTATAGTTGGTTACACCACATGACATTTTTAGTCATTAAATTGAAACTTTTTCTGAAAATTTATGCAAGAACTTGCCACATGTTTTAAACAAAACTTTCAAAAGTTTTTACTTTATCGTGGGCAATCCTAAATGTCATTGACCCATATCACAACTCGATATGTACTGTTCTCAGGCTGCCAAACTGCAGATTGTTGGCCGCATCTATCCATTTCTGGTGCTCAAGATCGCTGGCCAGGCCCGGATGACCCTGCGAAAGGTGGCGGCACCTCGGAGACCCCAGCTGCCAGTGTTGGCTCCTGCATTGTCCAGGCCTCCATGCCCTTTAAAATGACTCCAGCACACAAACATTTGAAGCATCGGGCCTCGCTGTGAGCGCTGAGCTGAAAATGAAGCCCAGTTATCATCCCACGCTGACATAAGGCCGCTTATGGTCTTTTTTATGGTCAATGGATCCAGTTTAAAGATGAAATCACTGCGGTGCTAGACAAATCCACAGTTCAGTCTTTTATATTAACTTAGACATGTTCAATGACTCTGTTAAAGAATATGCTGCTGTTACTGCTTCCAAAGTTTCGGTCTATTCTCTTGCAAAATTTCGGACACAAATAATCTGGTGGGGTTTGATAAATTGCTTGTTATTTACTTTAATAACCCGAGCTTTGCACAGAAATCTCAGCCACAACTCAACATAAGCTTTGCCTCTAGGTGGCTTCTGAAACTCCAGAGGAAATCATTATAGCTTCATTTGATTTCAAACAGTTTACCACCACAAGCACTCACAAATTAGGCAACCAGTTCGACTTAATTTACACACGCAATTGTATTGCAGACAACATTTTGGGAACACCCCTACCCATCTCTGATCATCTTTTTATAACATTTAACCTACATGCTGCTTCTGTGTGCCACCAACCCCTCTACCAGTTACTTTTAGTCAGGGCCGGATTTACCTCTTTTCGTGACATAGGCTAAACTAATTTTTGGGCCCTCCTTCCCTATTAATATAATAGGCCTAATATTACCACCTAAGCAAACAAAAATATTTCTTAATCAGTGGAAACCGTTACAGTGTTTTCTGTTGCAGTAAGCGCTTGCGTTCAGTCAATAAAAATCAAATGTAGGTTCTTAATTTGTTTGAGAATTCAAACAAATTGCATTTCATTCCATTAATAGGCTCGGCGACGTGGCCACATAACCACTTCGGGAGTGCATTAAGCTATTTCTCTAATAATTTTAAAGGCCTGGAGTCACAATCACACATCAATTGTTCAGATGATTTGTTTCAAGACATTTGACATGTCTCCGTCCTGAAATCTCGTGGGTGTTGAACTAGCTAACTTTTTACGCACCTCACCCCAAACCTTCCGTTGCAAATTCCAAAACATTATTTTAGAGCTAATAACAGAGGCTTGAGCCATTGATACGCAGGCTAATGCAGTTATTAATGCAGTCTAACGCAGTTATTAGAGAGAGAGAGAGAGAGAGAGAGAGAGATTAAGTGCGTGTGAATACCTGCGTCTACGCGTCTCTCAGCAGTATTCAGCAGCTGCGTCTACTAATAGCGAATCTTTAAGTTGAACTCCTTCATGAACCTCGCTACTGAGAAATGTAATGTAGCTTTTCAGCTGCAAAACTATTTTACTGATAAATTCGCGGGGCAGCCTTAGCTCTGAAACACGTTTCTGTACGCATCTCCGCGTGTGTGCGCGAGTGCGTGTCTGTACTGTGTGTGCATCTGTGAGAGAGAACGGGAGAAAGAAAGCGTGATTTCCGTACATAAAAAAGGTTGAAGACATGGAAATAGTTTGTCATTTTTACCCTATTGTTTGTTATATTTATTTGCTCAATGTCTTCTGGGGTTTTGTTTTTTTACTGTTGTAGATATCCCATAGTATAACAAAAATATTATATATCTCTTCATTGTGTTTGGGGCCCCCCCTGGACGAGCAAGCATAGGCACGTGCCTAGAATGGCTATGTGTAAATCCGGCCCTGCTTTTAGGCGAAACCTATGCTCCCTTTCACCCTCCCATCTTTCCTCTGTAGCATCTTCCTCTCTTCCCTCACCCACCCATTTCTCATTTCTGGATGTAAATGCAGCCAGTGACACTTTATGCTCCACTTTAACTTCTTGTCTAGACAATGTATGTACTCCCTCCTCCAGGCCAGCACGTGCTACCCTTTCTAACCCCTGGCTGTCTGATGTTCTTTGTGAACATCAGTCCAAACAGAGAGAAAATGGCGCAAATCGAAATATCCATCAGACCTGAGTATGTATAAGTCTTTGCTTTCATCTTTCTGTGCTGAAGTCCATACTGCCAAATCTTCATATTTCCGCAACAAGATCAACAGCGCTTTGGACACGTAATCTCTTCAAAACATTCAATTTTCTCCTCTGTCCCCCTCCACCACCTCTTTAACAGCAGATGATTTTGCCTTATTTTTCACAGACAAAACTAAAACCATCAGCAGTCAGTTCTCAGCTCCGCACACAGGAACTCAAACCAACAACATCCACTGCTAAAACACCCCTACACCCCTCTCACTGAGGCAGAAGTATCAAAACTTCTCCTCTCCAGCCATCCTACAACCTGCCCTCTAGACCCAATCCCCTCACACCTTCTCCAAGCAATCTCTCCTACTCTCTTACCAGCACTCACACATATCATCAACACATCTCTTTTCACAGGCATTTTCCCCACAGCATTCAAGCAGGCTTGGGTAACCCCACTGCTCAAAAACCTACATTAAACACTTCACTTACAGACAGTTACAGACCTGTCTCTCTCCTTCCATTCATAGCGAAACCACTTGAACGAGTTGTTTTCAACCAGGTATCATTATTTCTTTCACAGAGTAACCCTTTGGACGTTAACCAGTCGTCTTCAGAAGTGGCCGTTCAACTGAGACGGCAAGGCAAGGCAAATTTTATTTATAGAGCACAAGTTTAACACAACCGTAGTTGATCCAAAGTGCTTTACAATAAAAATAACTGAATTTAAAAGAGAAAAGGGGGGAAAAAAGACAACGGAAAATAAAACAAGTATCAAAAACAATTAAAATGAAAATTCATAAAACACTAATTTAACACCAATTGAACTATTCAATGTACATACACAGCATCACTCAAATGCTAAAGAGTAAAAACAAGTCTTTAAGATAGATTTAAAAGCATCCAATGATGGAGAAGCTCTGATGTTCAAAGGTAGACTGTTCCACAGCTTTGGGGCAACTACTGAGAAAGCTCGATCACCTTTTGTTTTACAACGTGAACGGGGGGCAGATAACAGTAACTGATCACTAGATCTTAATGACCTAGAGGCTGTATATGGCCTAATGAAATCACAGATATAATCCAAGGCAGAATTATTCAATGCCTTGTATGCAAAAAGAAGGATCTTAAAGTCGACTCTAAGTTTTATAGGGAGCCAGTGCAATGAGGCAAGGACAGGGAGAAGATCCCTTTTCTTAGTTCCTGTTAAGAATCTGGCTGCTGCATTTTGAACCATCTGTAACCGAGACAGTGTAGATTGAGGTAGGCCAATGTACAACGATTTACAGTAATCCAATCGAGAAGAAATGAATGCATGAATTACAATTTCAAGGTCTTTACTAGAAAGAAAGTGTTTCACCTTAGCCACTGATCTGAGATGAAAAAAGCTACTCTTTACAATTGCATTTACATGTTTGTCAAATTGGAGAAGAGGATCAAAATGTACTCCAAGATTTTTTGCATAATTGTGTAGGTTATTACTTAGAAAACCTAACTGTGTTTTAATGGAGTTGTTAGTAGCAGCAGGGCCCAGTAGAAGCACTTCAGTTTTATTTTCATTCAATTGCAGAGAGTTTTTTGTCATCCAGGTCTTGACTTCAATAAGGCATAAGAAAAGATGATCTAATGAAAAGTCATTTCCTGGTTTGACTGGAAGATATAGTTATATAGTATATAGAGGTCATCAGCATAACAATGATAATTAATGTTATGTTTCTGGAGTATTGAGCCCAAGGGGAGCATGTAAAGGGAAAACAAAAGAGGGCCAAGAATGGATCCCTGAGGAACACCACAATGGATAGGCGCAGGGGGTGAAGTAAATGACCCGATATTTTCCGAAAAAATCCTCCCCTTTAAGTATGAGGCGAACCACTGTAAAGCTAGGCCCTGAACCCCAACAACACGCTCAAGTCGTTTCAGAAGAATATCGTGGTCGACAGTATCAAATGACTTAGTTAAACACTTACAGTTAAAATACGCCAACTTGTGGCCAAAGAGCATCTCTAATAACTTATACCCAGCATAAAACATGTGACTCAGTATTATGTAAGAGCTGTTCACATTTGTTTGAATTGTAGTGCACTCCATCCCTACTGAAGTCACTGGATCTGCTGAGTGAACGGGTGGAGCTCGTTCACTAATGTTCCACAGGTCAATCACTCATGCCAGAGAATACGTAACTGCTGATGTTGTCCTAAAAGAATTAGTTCAACCAGAAATGTCATCATTTACTCATCCTCGTGTTGTTCCAAACCTACAGTAATGGTTTCTTCCATCCATGAGACACACATTTTTAAGTTTCCAAGCACCATAAAAGCATCATAAATGTGGTCCATATAACTCATGCACTGTATTCCAAGTCAAACTATTGTTTTATGTGTTATGCATTGATAATCTTGCCCTCAGTGAGCTGTTAACTTTAAAAAAAGATCCAACTCAAAAGAAAGACTTGAACTTGTGATATAATCATATTCCATCAGTAAACCTTATAAGTAGTGCATGAGCTATATGAACTACTTTTATGGATTTGTTATGGTCATTTTGGAGCTTGACAGCCCCCATTCTCATTCACTTTTATTATATTGAAAAAGAAATGACCAGGATGTTAATCAAAAAGTCACTTTTTGTGTTTCACGTAAGAAAGAAAATCATACGTTTGGAATGGCATGCAGGTGAGTAAATGATGACATAACTTTTGTTTCTGTGTGAACTATCTCTATAAAGTTTATTGTGGAAAATATGATTTCACTTTTCTACATCGTTACTAAAAGTCTTGGATTAGGAGCATGTGGATAGTTTTCAGTGCTATTTAAAAGGAAGACGTAATACTGTGATTCAGATGTTAAATTGTTATCTCTAAAATAAAACCAACTGAAAGCAGATGGAAACATCAGTGGATGTGACACAGGAAACGTTTCAGCGATGATGTCATTGGGAGTATGCACTGAAAAAAAGGTAACCTCTAAGTTAACTGGTTTTATTCAAGTCAGAAATATTATTTAAAGGGGTCATATAATGCTACATGCACTTTTACAAGTTGTTTGAACTGAAATGTGTGTTGGCAGTGTGTGTACACAACCACCCTAAAATGATAAAAATCCACCCAGGGTTTTTTAGGATCAAAATGATCAAAATGTACTCCAAGATTTTTTGCATAATTGTGTAGGTTATTACTTAGAAAACCTATAATGGAGTTTTATTTTCATTCAATTGCAGAGAGTTTTTTGTCATCCAGGTCTTGACTTCATTAAGGCATAAGAAAAGATGATCTAATGAAAAGTCATTTCCTGGTTTGACTGGAAGATATAGTTATATAGTATATAGAGGTCATCAGCGTAACAATGATAATTAATGTTATGTTTCTGGAGTATTGAGCCCAAGGGGAGCATGTAAAGGGAAAACAAAAGAGGGCCAAGAATGGATCCCTGAGGAACACCACAATGGATAGGCGCAGGGGGTGAAGTAAATGACCCGATATTTTCCGAAAAAATCCTCCCCTTTAAGTATGAGGCGAACCACTGTAAAGCTAGGCCCTGAACCCCAACAACACACTCAAGTCGTTTTTGTAGTTGTTTTTCTGGTTTAATCACGATCAGTTTTTTTTCTAGATCCTGCATTAAATTTATATTTTGACCTCACTATTCGGGGAACAGACACAGTCTTTATAGATTGTACAGCGCAAGTACTTCTATCATTTAAGCGGGTAGAACAAAAGTCATCAGGGCAGTTATTTGAGATTTGACTTACTAGTCATATGGTGTGGATAAGGTATTTAGAATAATTTATGGAGCAGATAAAATACATATGATCCTTTATTAATCATTTATCATTTTGACTTAACCCTTTTCTTTATTTAAAGGCTGAAATGTGAGGTTTACCATTTTATGAAACTTTTTCAAAGCTTTAATTGAACATTTTGTGCATGCTATTAGATAAACTGTTGTCAGTCATGTTGTCATTTAAAATCTGGACATCATTGGTAATGTTATAGTTTTAGTGTTTATGCAAACAAAAAGTAATTTTATATATATTGTTTGTTGATTTTAAATACAAAACACAATTTATGTGTCAGTACTTTTTGAACATTTCCAGCACATTTTTACAAAACTGTGCTAATTTAGGTCACTATAATCGTGATAAGACATTTTCATACCATTACATCTCTAATAGACAGCAAGGGTCCTACCACGGTCAAGGCACAGAAACATAGTAAGAACATCGTTAAAATAGTGCATGTGACATCAGTGGTTCAACCATAATTTTACAAAGCTATGATGATACTTTTGGTGCGCAAAGAAAACAAAAATAATGACTTTATTTAACAATAATTCTCCCACGAGTTACCATCTACCGCCATTATTGAGAGTAACACGATGCATGCGAGTGATGCTGCTGACGTAGAACATGCATGCGCTGTGCCTTGTTTACAAGCAGAGGAATGCACGCGCTTGCGTTGTGTTACTCTCGATAATGGCAGTAGATGGTAACTCGGGAGAGAATAATTGTTCAATAAAGTTATTTTTGTTTTTTTTTGCTCACAAAAAGTATTATCATATCTTCATAAAAATTACGGTTGAACCACTGATGTCACATGCACTATTTTGTCGATGTTCTTGGTACCCTCCGTTATCTACCGCATCAGGACTCTTGTTCAGCAATCGAAGCCATCTTGTTCAGCCCCTTTTTAAGGTGATTTTTGATTTTCAAAAGGTTGTGGTTAATTGATGTAAAATACTGCCATTCTTTACTTTCCTCTCTCTTTTCCTTACTTTGTTTCATTCTGTATATATGTGTTTTGCTTAGTTAGTTATATGTTAGATATAGTTTCATTCATTAAATCCCTTATATTCACGATCGATTGCCTCTGTTGCTGCTCACAATTCGAAGTCAATGAATGTTTTGAACCCTTGCTACATATGCTAAATTACTGCTAGCACTGCATAAAGAAGGAAAG
>NW_015661278.1:274968-289723 GCF_001515625.1 Sinocyclocheilus rhinocerous | reverse complement strand
TCTCATGTTTAACCACTATAGAGACATCAGAGCCAGCTGCAAATTCCAGAAGATCTGGCCGAGGTGAGGCTGCTCTCGGTGGGTTCATGAGCGCTGAACGGCCGCTGACGCCCTGGAGCTCACATCTCCCAAAACGTTGAAGCAGATTTTCAAATAGACGTTATCTTTATTAACAAACTGCATATTTGAAGTCTAAACAAGTACCTTCTCGCCCAAAAAACTCTTAAAACTACATTCCGTGACACAAAAACAGTATTATTCATAGTGGATTTGGGCGTCCGCCATGAGACTCGCTGTGAGGAATACTGCAAGCGGAGTGATACAAACTGTGAAACAGTTCCCGTGTGAATATTTTATGAATATCTCATGGATGGAAAGAGCTCTCAGCCAATCAGATTCGAGGACCAGAAAAAATTGTTTCATTGTTTGATTGATTGATTGATTGATTGCTATGTTGTTTAGGAAAGAAATACCTCACAAAACTGCCACCTCTCCAGTTTTTTCTCAATGTGCAAAAATTCAAGCCATCAGACCCAAAAACCTCGTTATTTTGTGTATGGGGAGCTGGGTTTTGAAAATAAAAACAGCTGCAAACATCTTCCTCTGCATCTCTGTGTTTGCTGCGCTAGTTTCATGATTCAAGTGATCAGATTTTGATTAAAGAGTAGCAGTAGCCTACAGCTTGCTGTAACTAAGATCGCAAATAGGATTGAGTTTTATTTCACATAACTTCAAAGCAAATGACGTGCCTTTATAGACTGACTACAAATCTGAACACAATGACAAGTTTCGAGTTGCAAGGATTAATTCACAATTTATCTTTTGATTTTTAGTTTTTAATTCACAACTACTTTATTCGAGATGCTTTTGTACAGCATTGTACATTATTTACAGCATTGAAAAATATAGCTTTGCATGTTATTGTCTCATTTTGCTTTTTTTCCATGCACCGCGTCATTGGGCCAGTGCAGTGGCAGAGCATTTCAAGGCACACGCCTCATTAGATCCACTTAGAGCAAACGCGAGCGGATTTCTCTCTCAGACCACTTATTTATCTCTGACGCATGGCTGAATCTCATCCTCAGGCCTGAGCAATGAAAGCTTGTCTGAACGTCTGCAGCTCTGTTTAGAGTGAAGAACGCAAAAGGACATGAGTTTGATCTGGGTCAGATGTTGTTCTTTCATACCTCAGGAGACCCAATTACCAATGTAGCCTCTGACATTTCTTAGGGTAATCTGAGCACAGTTTAAGTCTTTGTTGAGACACATGAGATTGTGGGTTGCTTTCAATGATTTAATGTCATTACTGTCAAATGCAAACAATTGAGACACTAACAAGTTCTTTTCTGTGAATGTAGGTGATGTTCTTGGGAAACACATTTCAAACTCTTATGTTTTGAAACCCACTTTTGGTATATAATAACTTGGACTGCCAAGTTCACATGGTAATTTAGTTCAGTTCTTTATAATTTTTATTAAATTATTTAATGTAATTGTTTTACATTTTTAATATGCTTAAATTGCTACTCAGTTATTTAGATAATTACATAAAATGAATCTAATTAATCATGACTTCCACCTTCATGTCATGTTTAATTTAATTTAAAAAAATTTTTTTCAGTGTAGTTGTTTTATTTAATGAATTAAAATTAATTAATTAAATAAAAATAACTAATCAATTATTAATTTAATTTAAATTCAATTATATTCATCTATTTTTAAATTTATTTTATTTATAATTTATTTTATTTAATACATGTAATACTTTTTTCGATTTTATTTTATATTTAATAAATAATAATAATCAATTATCATGCCTTTACCTTCATGTCATCTTTTAATTTAATTTTAACTTAATTTACTATTTTTAATTTATTAGTTAATTTTATTTAATTTAATAAATCAAAATTAATTACCTTAATTAAATTAAATGTATTTTTTACTAGAAATAATATATATTTTTTATATTAATTTAATACATTTAATTTATTTCTCCTTGTAATATTTAATAATAATTAATTATTTAGTAAGTTAATTATAAAGAATTACATAAAAAAATGAATGCAATTAAACTTACATTCTCACCTATATGTGAAATGATGGGATGAGAAGGCTTTTTTTCTGAATGATTTTATATAATTCATTTAATTTAATGTTTTATTATTTCTTTTATTTTAGTATTTATTGAATAAATTACATTTATTACATTACTTGATGTAATTAATTTTATTTCATTTTAATGAAAAGGTACATAATTTAGTAATTTTAATCCATTTTGATTCAAATTTTCAAACAATCGACAGCCCTAATAAACAGTACATTCATCACCCCTGATGGCCCCAGACTCGGTGTGTACTCAGCATGGAGTCTAGTTAACAGATATTTTGACGCCAAAGCGTAGCGGTGTGCAGTAATCTCTCTGAACTGCTGTTCATAGCTCGTTCCTTCATTCATATTCTAGCCTATTTTTCTTCTTACAATGTGATGTTCTCCACAGCTGACGTTCAGAATCACCATATCTCCTGTTCCATTTGGTTGCCATGGAGATCAGCAGTACTTTGAAGTTTAAGTAATACTGTTATATTCAATTAATGCTATTATAATCAGCCAAAATACACTCAGAATGGAGTCTATTTCTGGACGCTAGTATCGCATGAAATACTTTTTGGACTGAGAAAAGAATCCCAAATTCCACTACTTAATTTTAATCGTTGGTCATTACAATCTCTGAAGTAAAAAAAACAACAACAACAACAACAACAAAAAAAAACGCTTGCCAGAATTTGGAAGCAATTTAGACTACCGTGCCAGATTTGATCAATTACACATTTTTTTAAAGCTTGTGGCATGTTAATTGGACGTTAAAATATAGTCTACCACCTTCCGTTCCTCTGTGGAACACAAAAGGTGAAATTTCGAAGACACTCCTGGCCAGTCTTTTCCATATAATGAAAGTGAATGGAGATGGTGTCACGGTGCGTGCGGGGAGATGAAGCGAGGACTCAATTGCAGGAGAAATGGTTATTTATTTTGATAATAAAAATGAAACAAAAACAAACTCAAACCACCCCGAAGGGGAAAAACAGACAGGCAGGCCTAAAGCTGCACACATGCAGACACGAAACACACACAATGAGAAATGACGGATCAGCACAGGATGACAGACACAAGGAGAATAAATGGGAACCAAACGAGGAGGCTAACGAGGGAGACACAGGTGGATCAACTTAAACTGTAACGAGGTAACAAGATGGGAGGGGCAAGACAATAGACAGGAGAGAGCACATGGCGACAGACAAACACAACACAAGCCATGTGCTCACAGAACACAGTCATCTGGTGGCCCTCCTGGGCACACCCGTTGCAGACTGCGACAGATGGTGCTGGCTCCAAATTGACCAAAAAAATGTAGAAACTTTTTTTTTTTTTAAATCATTATCTCAAAGCCAAGAAACATCAGTTTCATTCTGAACATTTGTTTTTCTTCTTCAAAGAGAATTGATCTTGAGAATGGAAATATCTCCACTGTATCTCCAAGATAAGAAATCTTATTGGAGAAAGTGGACTTGCTTCGATAATGCTCGGTTTGCGCTTGGTTGGCCAATTGCCTGCTGGGCATTACGGCCGCCTGTGTGCGCCGTGATGCTTTTGGCAGATACTTTCTTTCTCATCTGAAACCGGTTATTTTTAGTTAGAGTACTCGAGAGTAAAAGACACTTTTATAAATGCTGTATGCCAACTGCTTTGGATAATAACTATGGACCTTGTAATGTTTCGAGCTTGTTCTGTTATCAAAAAGCATTCTTTTAAGTAGACATAAAAAGATCAAATTACATGTGTGACTTTCTGGCAAGCACCATTGACTAAGTAAAATCCCTTGTGGCTAGAATATCTTCACTGGATTGAATGCATGACCCATTATCTCAGTCCTTGTGAGTCTAAAGTTGCAGTCCTATTTATCATTGCTTAGCATATTTTTACAGGTGAAATCAACAATTCAATAGGAATCCACATAATCTGGAATTTTGCATGAGGGTGAGCGATTTCCCCATGCAGATTTTGCAACTGGTTTAGCTGGTTATGCACATTTGCCACATGAACAAACTGAACCCATTGTGAAATTAGCATGGTTTAAAGTTGCAGTCATTTGTTTTTTTTTTTGGCAAATTTTGGTGAAATTTAACAGGCAAAAAATTGTTATGACCTCAAAACACTTTTACCATAGTGTGTCATTTGTAAACAAACACATTTTGATGTTTGCATCACATGCTCCATATGTACGGCTTTTTAAATGTAGCAAACTTGCTCAGCAGTGCACCCGGTACAGAGTTAGATACAACATTTGCGATAAGGAGCACTCGGATATAAGTGATATACAAATCACAACACTCATCAAAATAGCTAAAAGACTTGTGGAAGCATGGATGCTTCAGAAATGCAGAAATGTAGAAAGAGTCATTTCCAATGCAGTGGTCCTATTGGTTAATCCACATTCCTTTTTGTGTGCCACAAACACTTTTTGGCCGTAAAATCTGGGTCTGGAAGCAAAACCACTGAGCTGTGTAATAGCAGCTGAGTGATCGCGCTCTCTCTGTGAGTTTTGAACTTTCGTCTTACATAAGACCCTCATTTGAGACCTTCTCAGCCATTGTGTTCTTAACCCCAAAGAAGAATTTAGTGGGCTGGGATAAAAGCAGTTTTAGCCAGTTGAGTTAAATCCCCAGTGACAATAGCAGTGCCAATCTCAGCCCTTGGCTACAGAGATAAGTCCCGTCCTTCCACAAAAGGACTCCGTTCCCATCTCAGTATTAGTCACCTTGTCTTTCCTTGGACACACACTTGATTGACCATCCTTCTTCGAGGGCTTTCTTTCAAAGGAGGTTGGTGGGTTTGTGCTGCAGCTCTGAGGCGTGTTATAAGAGATGGAGAAATTCAATGGTTCGATACTTTCTCTGCTGGTCTCATTCCTGTGTGTGTGGGGTTTTTTTTTCAGTCTGGTTAGGAAGGCCAAAACCCAGATGTAATAGATTATTAAATACCACCTAAATTCCTTGAATTTTTTGGCCTACTTCTAAGGTCAGAGAAATAATTCATGTAAGTATGTAAATGCAAATGCTTGCTGCTTGGCACTGCAATCTTGTAATATACAAAATACTTAGTTTATTTTTGTCCCTTGAAATACATTTTGTAGAGTCTGATGTGGATGGAATTAAATTATGAGAAAATAAAACTTGAAATTATGTCAGAAATATATTGTATGAATACTATTGTACAGTAGAATGTGCTTCTTGGAACTTCTGCTTTCAATACCACAGTGCATTAAAAAACATGCCATTGTTGGTGCAGATGGCCTTGCAGGGAGCATATCGACATTTAGTACCGTTACACTTTGGGCATTCCTAGTTCGAGTCCCGGTTTGCAGATCTTTCCTGATCCCATCCTTCTCTCTCTCCATCCTTCTCTCTCTCACAACTTTCACTATGTAAATAAAGGCATAAAACGCAAAAAACGCAAAAAACATGCCATTATCATTTAGTAGTTTTATTTATTGATTTATTGGTGTCCTCGCTTTTATAGTCGCACACAAAAAGAGATCGGATTTCTCAAACACTTGCTTCTTTCAGAGCCATTAGATGCTCTGTCTGGTGGATGATTATGGCAGCAGTGTGTGTGATGGCTTTGGCTAAAGAGCTGAAAGCATGCGTTGGGTCATTAGTGCGTTTTACGTCTTCAGAGTGCAACAATCCTGATATCCGCTCACGGAGGCGCTTTAAACGAGCTTGTCAAAACTGGCCAGTAACGGACAGGCCGTGCTTTTTATGTACTGGTGCTCGTTAAAAATTTATAAAAACTAAAGTACATTAGACTGTAAAGAAGACTGGGAAAATGGGCATACAGAATTACATTTTCAGTTTCGCAATCAATCTGTCACGGTTCACACACACGAGGAACGAAGGAGCGAGGAGACATGGCGTAAAGTAACTCACAAGGGTTTATTTGAACAAAGGCTTGGGATCACAGGACTTGACACATCAGGATGACGTTCAACGACTGAGGTGGGCTTGCCATATGCGTGGCCAGCGGGCTGGAGATAGCCCCGGCTGACAGGCCTCCCATGGCCTGGCCAGTGGGCTGGAGATAGCCCCGGCTGGTGGGCTTGACAGACACCGCCGGCGGGCTTGCCACATTAATGTCCGATTGGCTTGCAATATGCGGGGCCTAATCAACATAGGAAACACCTGCGAACAAGGAATTCAAAACACGAGACAGAGAAACTGGAGGACGGAGCACATAGGGAGCAAAGACACACACAAAACCTGGCCCAGAGTCTGACACAATCAGATTGACTGAAATAAAATAGAGCTATGGGGGGCGGAATGTGATGTAAAATGTACATTGATTGATTACCAATAATACATATATTCACATGATAACAAATTTTAGATGAATTTCGAAAAAAAAAATAAAACTGGAATTTTATACATAAAAAATAATTACAATTCACTTTTACGTTCACTTAAAGAAATATTTCAACTATATTAAATTTACTATAACTATAGTAACTATAAAAACTATATTAACATTAAACTCGGTGTTTATGGTATAATGTTGATTACCATTACAAAATGTATTTTTTTAAATCTGGGTTGCAGTGAGGCACTTGCAATGGAAGTATTGTATTCATAAATTCATATGGTTTGAAAAAAATGACTAAGAATTCATGTTTAAACGATTTAAAACTGACATTAAAATACATTTAGAAACAAAAATGTACAGTGTTTTTCTGTATTTATAATAATTCAATAATTTTAAATATTTAGTTATTTTCTTTCTTTCTATATACCCCTGACATATTTGGTTATATGTTATCTTGTTTGTGCAATATGATTGGAAATAACTAACTAACTAACTAACTAAACAAACCAACCAACCAACCTTGGGGCCAATTTGTTAATGTTAAAATACTCACCTTTTCAATATTATAGCCACAATTTGTGAAAAATATGCATGTTAACATTATTTTAGTGTGAAACATCTTCAATATGCATCTTCAGAAAAACCTTTTTCTGTGTAAACTTGTCTCAAATTTTACAACTTTCTTGCCATGATAATGGCATAAAATGACTGTAAAAATGATAAAGAAGCTGAAATAATACACAAGTAACAGTTATTGTAAGTGTATTTGTAAAATTATAAGCTTTAAATGTCTGCTTTTAAATGCTCCAAAAGTTTGATGAAACCTTCCCCAAAGAACATTTCATTTTATATATATATTTATTTATTTATATAACTATTGTGCAGTAGATAGATTCCATAAATGCTAAAGGTCCTTCATGGAACTTTAGATGCCAATTAAGAGTGTATTAAAACATAAAAATACCACAGTGTAGAAATGACTGTCCTAACTTGTACTTGTTGAATGGTTTTATCTGATATTGCACCTGATAAATTTACCTATTATTCTCAACGGCAAGCCATCAATAATTTTCCAGTGTCTGGATGAAGTGCATTCCCTAAAACCATAGGAAAGACACTGAGTTTTAAACTGAAATCCAGAATGCAGAACGTGGCCTCCATAGATCAATACACTTTATTACCAACAACAGATTCAGACAAGGATTCTTCTTCATTATTAATGCTACTGCACATCCCACGATTATAAAGATGAAACATACATCTCTAATATAAAGCGTTCTCTCTGTGGCAAAGATTTGTTATGCCTGACTGTAAACATGTCAATATCATGGGGTTAATGGGCTCCGAACTGCCACTTCAGCCATAGTGTATTTGTTTGTTCACAGATTGACTGTCCCCTCGAATTTACGACCGGCACACCGCCATAAATCTTCGTAAATACGCAGAGGTATTTTCAGATAGTTTAGTCATATTTTCTTCTGTCTGCCCGGCCTCCATAACCTCTTGATCCATCATGAAAAAATGAGAAATCTCACTCTCTTTTCCCCTCATTTTTCATGATGATCAATGACTCCATCATAAAAGGCTGTTAAGAGATTCTGTGGGTCTCCATCACGCCTCACAGGCTTCTGATGCGTCTCCGGCTTGTTTTGATGGTCTCTATAAAACTCACATTAGTTAAAACCCAGTGGTGGAGAATTCACTAAACTTAAAGTTAGCACATGGTATATTAGCGCTAACACCTGACTTATATTCACCCACCATCCAATGTTACCAAAAATAGCTCTGCAGCAAGTGTATTAGCACTTTAAGTTTTACCACAAACACACCCCTTTTCAAATAAAAACCGTATATGTTTACATATTTGGTGTAAATTAGTCTAATTTTAGTGCACTTAGTGAATGTGCACTTGTAGTGTCCTTCAAAATAATCAGAATATTAATAATTGTTTATTAATTATAATAAACAGTTCACCCAAAAATGAAAATTTGCTGAAAATGTACTCACTCTCTGGCCGTCCAAGATGTGAATGAGTTTGTTTCTATATCAGAACAGATTTGGAGAAGTTTAGCTTTACATGACTTGCTCACCAATGGATGCTCTGCAGTGAATGGGTGCCGTCAGAATGAGAGTCCAAACAGCTGATAAAAACATCACAATAATCTACACCACTCCAGTCCATCAGTTAAGATCTTGTGAATCGAAAAGCTGCATGTTTATAAGAAACAAATCCATCCAGACGTTTCTAATGTCAAAATGTTGATTTTGGCAAAAATACAAGTCCATAATACTGCTTTCTCCAGTGAAAAGGTCGTCTTGTCTGAATCAAGAGAGAAATATGCACAGATCAAACACTGTTTACAAGTGAATAGAGTCTAAAACAGCTCTAAACAAATATGTTGGTGGATTTTAATGTGAGAGGACAACAGCGGATGGACTTTTTCACTGAAGGAAGCGTTATTATAGATTATGGACTCATATTTTGGCCGGAAGTGACTGTTTAATGTGTTTATGATGGACTTGTTTCTTACAAACATGCAGCTTTTCACTTCACAAGATGTTAATTACTTGTGGATTATTGTGATGTTTTTATCAGCTGTTTGGACTCTCATTCTGACGGCACCCATTCACTGCAGAGCATCCATTGGTGAGCAAGTCATGCAATGCTACATTTCTACAAATCTGATCCCATGAAGAAACAAGCTCATCTATAATTCATTGGGCACTTCCAGTTTACCAGGTTTCCCAGAAGCTCTTCTTAGGGTTTAAGTTCAATATATCATTCATAACCGGCAATGGGAAACCAACTTTTCTGTTTTATCAGCAACAGCAGAGCGTTCTTTCATACACAGTGTTATATGAAATTACATCGTAGATCAAAGCGGCGTTGATAGTGCGTTATTCAACCGTTGCTGACATTTGACAAACTTGGATTGCAATATGGTTCAATAATGCTGCTAATGAGAAGTCTGATCATGCTGCGTTTGATGGATGAAGCTCTCCAAAACTCTGATTGATTTTTATGTGAGGCTGAGAGCACCAGCCTGGCATGATCGGAGCAGATATTCACAGATAACTGTCTCAACGTCTCCAAATATCAAATCACTCACGGGTAAAGTCGCGAATGGCAATTCCCATATGAGCGCAAGTAGTGGCATAACGGGATTTGCTGATCTATTAAATAATCGAATAACATCGGGGCGCGTCTTTTACACTCGCGCCGCGTGATGCTTATCGAAAGCTGATTCAATCAAGCGTGATTGCAGCTCTTGGGTTTCACACACACACCGCAGGAGAAGCGGCTACGGGAAGTCCATGCTGTGCCGCAGGAACAATATTCACTGTAGTGAAAGATATAACACCAACATGTCAGAAAAAAAGAAAGAAAGAAAAAGGATCACTCCCTTGTGTCAGTATTTTGTTGGAACACCTTTTGCTTTCATTAAAGCCTTTAGTCTGTTGGGATTTGTCTCTACTAACTTTGCACATCTAGACTTTGCAATATTTGCCCACTCTTATCTGCAGAACTGCTCAAGTTCAGTTCAATTTGATGGTGAGCATTTGTGGACTGCAGTCGTCAAGTCATTCCACAGATTTTCAGAGCGGTTTAATTCTGGGCTCTGACTAGACCATGCAAGGACATTCACCTTTTTTCTCCTTCAACCACTGTGTGCTCAGTTTTGCTGTGTGCTTTGGGTCATTGTCATGTTGGAAGGTAAACCTTCTTCTCATTGACAACTTCCTGGCAGAGGGCAGCAGATTTTCCTCAAGAATTTGACGGTATTTTGCCCCATACATGTTTCCTTCTATCTTGACAAGTGTTCCAGTCCCTGCTGCAGAGAAATACCCCATAACAGGATATCACCACCTCCGTGCTTCACTGGAGGAACGCTGTTATTTGGATGCTGAGCTGTATTAAATTTCTTCCAGACATATCGTTTGGTGTTGAGGCCAAATAATTTAATTTTAGTCTCATCTGCCTCAGAATCTTCAAGGTGCTTTTTGGCAAAGCTCAGTCGTGACTGCATGTGACCTTTCTTGAGGAGTGACTTTTTTTTCTTGCAACCCTCCCATACAAGCCGCATTTGTGGAGAATTTGTGATATTGTTGTCACATGCACATAATGACCACTCTTTGTCATAAATTCCTGCAGCTGCTTCAGAGTTGCTGTAGCTCTTGGTCGCCTCTCTGACTAGTTTCCTCCTGGCTTTTGCATCCAGTTTGGAGTGACGTCCTGATCCAGGGAGGGTCTGTGTTGTACCAAATACCTTCCACTTCTTAATAATAGACTTCAATAGACAACAGGCATTGATCAAGCCTTTGAAATGTTTTTGTCTCCATCTCCTGACTTGTGCCTGTCTCACAGTTGAAAGTCAAATGGCTTTGTGTGCCATTGAGAAGGTGATTAGCTACATCTGATTGAGTTTACAAGTCATTTTCGGAGAAGGGTGATCCTTTTTACAACTCAGTGATTCTGGTTATTTATTTATTTAAAAAAACTAATTCTGATATATGTTGGTGTTATATCCTCTGATTGAGTTTACAAGTCATTTTCGGAGAAGGGTGATCCTTTTTACAACTCAGTGATTCTGGTTATTTATTTATTTAAAAAAACAAATTCTGACATATGTTGGTGTTATATCTTTCGCTTGGATGTTATAAGTTGCACTGAGTAAATACAGCTGGATAAAATTAAAACTGTCCCCGTCTTCATTTCAGACTGCAAAGCAACAAAATGTAATTATTTTAAAGGGGGGTGATATACCCACTGTGTGTGTATATATATATATATATATATATGGGCGAGAATGTACTTGTTTAGATTTCAACAACGGTTTGTAATTAAAGATAATGTCTATTTGAAAATTTGCTTCGAATTTTTCTGAGATGTGAGCTCCAGGGTGTCAGCGGCTGTTCAGTGCTCATGAACCCACCGAGAGCAGCCTCACCTCGGCCAGATCTTCTGGAATTTGCCGCTTGTTCTGATGTCTCTATTCAATTCAATTCATGTTTATTTGTATAGCGCTTTTCATGATACAAATCGTTGCAAAGGAGCTTCACAGAAAATTTAAGTTTATACATTGCATTTAGGAGTGCGAATGATACGTTGCGATCAAACTTATAGGAAAATTTGGTAGTTTTAAATGTTGGTTCAGAGTTGGCGTCATCTGAGGTCCTCGGAGGGGTTGGCATCTCTTCGGTCACCTCAGATCTTTGTCCATCCCGTGGCAGAAACAGAGAAGCAAATAGAGAAAAATTAGCTTAGCTCTATAGTGGTTAAACATGAGATATAATTTGTTTTGGGTAAATCTAACAGGTAGCCTTTGGTCTCATTAATCTATTATTTGTTCCAGAGCCAATAGTTTTGCTGAGGGCAAAATCTCCAGTGCAGTATATCAGAGCTGCCTTTGTTCTTTTGACTGAATTGCCTAGCAACTTTTATGATGGTTGTTGTTGTTGTTTAATAAATATTATTATAATACATATTATTTTATATAAATTATAGTAGTATTTAATTATATTATTTAATTTTGGGAAACGGTGTGTGTTCATGATGGTGATTTTAGTTACATTATTCTGCCTTTAGATGGTGACAAGAGACTCTTTATATTGAAAGAGACTGAAACAGGGTTGTAAATAAGGAAGTTATTTTTACTTTCAATAACAGCTTGAAATAAGCAGCCAACAGATGCAGTGAGCAGCGTTGCCATCGGAAATCAGGATAGTACGACAAAGATATGGCTTTCAAACTAATGTTTTATTGTGAATATGAGATTGAGCTGAAGAATGAATGCTGTATCAGATGCAGGTAATCACACTCACTCAGTCCATCTCTCATAATACTCTACGCAATACAGTGAGCTTTTAATACAGTAATGCAATAAGTTTTTAATGAAACAACTCAACGTTCCTACGTTATAGTTCTAAAGTGACATTCTCGAATTAGTAACGGAGACTTGAGCTTAGCTGTTAAACTGTCAAACTGAGATTTGAATCTGTGGCGGAAGGAAGTAGTTCTGCAAAAAATAGGGTTTTTAAAGACTCTCTGTTGTTGTTTTTATTATATATTTATACACTCGTGCCGTCGAACTGTTGTATAAACGCAATATCACACTCGTAGACATGCGATATGGCTGTATAACAATTTAAATTTGACATATTGTCATTTTATATTTATTTTATTTTTTGTTTATTTGACATTTATAAAATAAAATACATTAGGATTTGTTTCTTACAAACATGCAGCTTTTCGCTTAACAAGACATTAATTGATGGACAGTGGTGTGGATTATTGTGATGTTTTTTATCAGCTGTTTGGACTCTCATTCTGACGGCACCCATTCACTACAGAGGATCCAAGTAATGCAATGCTAAATTTCTCCAAATCTGATGAAGAAACAAACTCATCTACATCTTGGATGGCCTGAGAGTGAATTTTCATTTTTGGTTGAACTTTTCCTTTAATACTGCCAAAAGTAATCTGGAAAATGTTCTTCAAATATGGCCCTTAAAATAAAAATGATAATAACTACAAATATTTATGGGTATATTTTTCCACACAAATTATAAATGTCATCTAATGTTTCTGAAAATATTCCATATTCTATATTTAAACATAAATGCAGGTAATAGTAGCCACTGACATCCACAGTATGGAAAAAAATAGTATGGAAGTCTATGGCTAGCTCTTCAGTTGCCCACATTCTTCAAAATATCTTCTTTTGTGTTCAACAGAAGAAATTAACTCATACAGTTTTGAGCTACATGAGGTAAGTAAATGATGACAGAATTTCATTTTTGGGTGAACTATTCCTTTAATTTGTCTTATTCAAGTTATGTTTAGGGATGGACCTAAAAGTAATATGTTTTGTATGATTTACATCGTACAAACTCATATGAAATCTCCACCTCGCCTGTGTGTCATTTTTTTTTTCCTGACCCCAAATCAATGCCAGTATGATGCGTTTTGTAGACAGAGGGAGGATAGACTTTTCTGTGGTTCTCTCATTTGTTGTGCACCAATCATCGGACATCTCTAATTGGCCTCCTGATTGGCAGCGCCTTTGTTGTTCAGGTACGAAAGACACATTCACTGCAAATGACATCTTGAATCCACGTGTGTCCATTTGTGTGGGAGAACCGCACCTTTGTACATGATGCCCGCGGTGAAATATCTAGAGGGTACTCATTTTTGAAAGCAACAGTACATGAAAGAGTAGAAGAAAAAAGGAAATTTGGTTGTAAACTGTGAAGTAGACTGGCATTATCATTATCATTTTTGTAATTAGACTGAAGGCAGTTGAACACAAAGCGTTATAAAGCCATTTCATTGTGTCCTCAAAACTGTGAATATCTCAAAGGAAGGAAATTAGAAATATGTTCAGAAAGTATTACGCCAAGAGGAGTTCCCTTTCAGTCGGTCACTCTCGACGTCACGTCGGATGACCGACGAAATTGGGATCTCGCTTAGAGAGACCAATCTACTTAGAGTGTAAACTAAACGAGCCAATGCACATTGGCATGCGATTATTGCATCCAGCTGCTGCTGATCACAGCGTGAGTATAAGTAGGCAGCAGATGCAGCGCATATTCAGCTTTTCGCTTCGGAGCCGAGCGATCACATCGTTCTGCTCCTGACTACTCTACTGAGAGAAGAAGACTGAACGAGTTCAGCGCGCTCTTGGAGAGCTTGCTGCCTACTTATACTCACGCTGTGATCAGCGGCAGCTGGATGCAATAATCGCATGCCAATGTGCATTGGCTCGTTTAGTTTACACTCGAAGTAGATTGGTCGCTCTAAGCGAGATCCCAATTTCGTCGGTCATCCGACGGGAACGAGGGTTACCATATGTAACCGAGACGATACCTTTGTATCTTGCTGAGCTAAATTATTTCCACAGATGTTGATTAAAAGTAGCTGGCGTAGCCCTGTTGGACTGTGCTATTAAAATGCAAGTGCCAAGTAAAAAAAAAAATTTAAAAAAATGCTTTATTCATGCAGGGTTTTAAAAAAAAAACATACCTTTTTTTTCAAGGAAATTACAACAAAAATTAAACTACTTAAACTGCTGTTCTTTTGTGTGTTATCGTTGCTTGGCAAAATTTTGCCAGAGGAAATCCATTTATTTCAATAGGAATCCCATACTGGCCAAAATATAATTTAAATTTATGCTAAATACTGTATATGTTGAAAACAATGAGGCAATTGTTGTTGGACGATTTTTGAAATTGAAAATACATTTAGTTTCAACATTCATATACCAAAATATATTTCAAAATGTAGTTAAAGGGCAAGAAAATTCCAATATTATAGTATATATTTATTAAAATATATTTA
>NW_015661278.1:250616-274955 GCF_001515625.1 Sinocyclocheilus rhinocerous | reverse complement strand
ATATATATATATGTATGTATGTATCCTAATATATGAATAATGTAGAAAATTCCTACATTTTAAATGTGCTTTCATTTTAAATGTGCTGCTCCTAATGTGTTGGAGTGCAGTGGTTAATCCATGAGGTTCTGACACATTGAGCTTTGGCGCACATATGGTATTTTCAAGTTTGAGTCCAGTCTCGTAAGGAACTCACGCTGTGTCCTCTAGCAAACACTATGGGGAATGCTGCCAGCATGACCGGTGTCTGAAGAACATGTGAAAAAACACCAATTCTTTTGGTCCACGTGGTCACGTGGCCCGTGACATCTTAGGCGGATACCCGGAAGTATAAAAGGGCACTTGCTGAATACGTCACCAACTTTTGTTGTCTTCAGAAGCCATCTGTTTGAAATGCGTGTGAAAGACCCAAGCAGGTGAGCATTGTAGAAAGTGTGTGCCTCCGTGCCTGAGGACACTTGAGGACACACACAATCTATGCGTCATTTGTCTTGGTTAGTACCTTGCACGTTCAGTGCTTGAGGGCTCTGAATGCACTCATTATGAGTGTTTCCAATGAGAAAGCTCTTCTGAGGGACAAGTGTCTGCGTCTTGCGGTTTGAGTCCCGCTGCTGCCAAAGCATTGTGAAGGCTCGGATCCTGGGTTATGCATGTTGAGCCTGCTGAGAAGTTTGAGAAAGGTATGAACCTTTTGAAAGCTTCCGCTGCAAGCTCGAGTGCTCGGCGGTTTCAGACCCTCTTTTTAGGGTTATCGGTATCCCGCAGATAACACTATAGTGAGTTGAGCAGCACCTTAGGGAATGTGTGCCTCCGTGTTTGGATTCTAACACTCGACAGCATATTCTGTTCTGTCATATTGTCTCGGCGAAGAGCACGCATGTTCAGTGGTATGCGCTCATTGTGATAAGTCACAATGTCTAGGTTCTATTGTTATGACGATGAAGTGTGAGTCGTTTCAGCCTTGATCTTGCGAGATCGTGGGCGGAGCTATATTCATCTCGGCCGTGCCTCTCTAATATGCATATTATTGTGTATGGAGAGTCTAGCTGGGTGTGGATATATTTAAATGCTCTGTGGAGAGATGCTTGCAAGCTTTCTCTCCCAGGGTGTTTCAGTGACCTAGAGTGGTTATGGGGAATGTTCCTTCCTGTGTTAAGCCGGATGGGTTTAGGAGTGGGCTGCCTCCCCAGGCTTCTGGGTATTTTTTAGTGGGCGGTCGCCCACGAATCCCACTTATTTATTTTGGGCTGAGTAGATTCTTCAGCCCTCTTCAGGGCTTTAAGTGAACAACCTCTGCTCAGAGTGTACAAAGTTACTTTGCTCTGGAATATAGTGGTCTGAGGGCAGCTGTGTTCTAGCCTGGCTTTTATGACTAGGCTGGGTTCCCCTTGGCACAAGCTCTCAAGTAAGAGCTGAAGTCTTTGTCTAGGAATCTGCTAATCGAGGACAGCTGTGTACCAGCTCGGAGACTTCTCCCCTTGTTAGGGTTTTTAAGTAGTGGTCTCCTTGAGCCCCTTGCCTATAGTAGACTGTGCTGTCTTCCCTGTTTGGGTTTTAAGTAGATGGCCCACTTCCGTGGTCTGGGCAATCTTCAGTCTTATCTGAGGGAACTGCTGTTCAAGGATAGCTGTGTCAGTCCTCTACTGTAGTGTTATGGCCACTGCTTGCATCAGGCTTTGATCTCGGACTAATGATGTTTTATGTGTTCGCTCTTTAGTGAATCATTACTGATGGTCCAGATCTCCCTCATGTGAGCTTCTGGTCAATAACATGGTAGTTGCTAGCCTCTATGGGACTGACACTAATTAGGGACCTGCATAGTATAGCCATCAGAGGATGGTTATATTCCAGGACAGACTTACTTAATACATCTATCTAAGGCTAGCTGTGTTTTAGATTGCAGTTGCAGTGAGCACTTTCCTGAAAACATAGCTATCTGAGGATATGTGCTAGCTCGGTGATTGCTCCCTTACTTAAGGTTTCTAAGTAGCTGTCTCCTTGAGCCCTTGCCTAGACAGTTCTATCTCCCCTGCTAGGGTAGGAAGCAGATAGCCCACTTTCTGTGGTCTGGGCAGTTTTGAGGGATGGTCTTACTTGATGGCTATCTGAGGCTAGCTGTATATTGTTTGTCTTAGTCTACGAGCCTTTCATAAGACCCTTAGGATATAGCTATCTGAGGATAGCTGCATTCTAGCTCAGCAGATACTCCCCTTACTTGGGCTTGAAGTAGCGATCTCTTTGATCTCCTATCTAGAGGTTCACTAGTTTGCCTCTTCAGTGGTCTTGTGTATCCAGGCTAGTATTGCTCACATAGCATAGCTATCTGAGGTTAGCTGTGTTCTTAACTTTAGTTTGGATTTTCCCCTTTATCTTAATTGGGTTCTCCATTTAGTCCACTAGAGGATGCAGCATTTTGTTCCCTCTCGGGGAACTATGGTTACATGCATAACCCGAGACGATTTTTGGGAAAAGTAAGGTCCACACCCTAAACCTAACCATCAGGTGTAAGTATTGTACGAAAACACACAAATGACATTGTATGAGTTCATACGAATTAGCCACCATTTTGGCAACAGTAAAACACTTACAAATTTCCATGAGACTACATTGTCCAAACCCACATTTGCACAGTTGCAGTGCTGTCATGTGCTAAAATCCACTGTGGGTGTTGTATAACGTCAGACTGATGCTAATCAAACAAAACTCACAACGATGTGGATATTACAGCAGAGATTGATGGGGCGAGAGAAAGAATGTTACAGGGGTGCCGTTATATATAGGCAAGGCAGCTCTTCTATGAGTCTTCAGTGGGGGAACATTACATCTGCATCTGTCTTCTGATGCCAGACCACAGAGAGTTCAGAATGACGCAGGGAGAAGTATTTTTAGAGTGTGTATGAATTTCAAGTAGATCCATCTGGAGGTTGATCAGACTCATAAGTCAATTGATGTTTCAGCAAGCTGGAACAGCAGATCAGATACAAGCAAGCCTGAAGACATACAGTGGCCTCATAAAGTATTTGGACGCGTAAGGCGTGCTTAAAAATGCATGAATGTCTTCACGTTATATAACAAAATATCAAACCCACATTAAATATTTTAAAGAAATATAGCTCTTTTTAAGCAGATTGTTTTTGAAAAAAGAATTTGTGTGGTTTAAAATGAAAAGAATAATGGCTATATTGTTCAAAATTAAGACTTAAGCACTTTCTAGTTGTCAAAAGTTAGTGGAACATTTATTAAAATATACTGTGATATCTAGCGGAATGAAATGTTAAATGTGTTTTCAGCTGCTTCTAATGTGTTTGAGTGCAGTGATTAAAGGGATAGTTCACCCCAAAATGAAAATTTTTGTCATCATTTACTCACCCTCATGTAGTTCCAAACTTGCATGAAAAAAAAAAAAAAGAAATCAATGGCTACCGTTAACTGTTTGGTTACCAACATTCTTCAGAATATCTTATTTTGTGTTCAACAGAAGAAAGAAACTCATACAGGTTTGGAACAACATGAGGGTGAGTAAATGATGACATCTTTAATCCACAGGATTCTGTAACATTGAGCTTTGCTGCACTTATGGGGTTTTCAGGTTCAATCCAGCCTGCATCATGTCCTTATTACATTAGTCTTCACTCCTCTGCCTATGGATTTCAAGTA
Organism: Sinocyclocheilus rhinocerous; assembly: GCF_001515625.1. Taxonomy (NCBI): domain Eukaryota; kingdom Metazoa; phylum Chordata; class Actinopteri; order Cypriniformes; family Cyprinidae; genus Sinocyclocheilus; species Sinocyclocheilus rhinocerous. The sequence goes on along the minus strand of NW_015661278.1, from coordinate 271,298 downwards.
TTCTACTATTTCTGTCCAGTAATGCGAAAAAAAAAAAAAGTTCTACAGTACATGAGCGTTTGGGAAACACATTCAAAATGTCATAATATTTTACATTGCTCCAAAAAACTATTTAAAAAAGCATGTTCTGCATATATTTTATTTGGTCTAACTCTTGTTTGGCTCACTTTTTTTGTCCTTCAGACTATAGGTACAGTCACATTTATGTTACATCACATTATGTTGTTCAGTGAATTTCGGGTTCAAATTGGTCACATGAATTTGCCATGCTGACCAACAGAAAGTGACTTTACATGAATTTGCCATACTGACCAACAGAAAGTGACTTTGAAAGTAACTTCTATGTGAGCTGTGCGTCATACATCACTACACTTTTGACATATTTGGAAAATGGACCATTGTTGCCCAAACAATTTCATCAAAATTTGGACAATGGGCCACTGCTGTCCATCAAATTTCATGAAAATTTGGTTAATGGACCAGTTTTGCCCACAAAATTTCACCAAAATTTGGACAATGGACCAGTGCTTGCTACAAAATGTCATCAAAATTTGGACAATGGACAATTGATGCCCACGGAATTTCATCAAAATTTAGACAATGGACCATTGTCCACAAAAATCTTGCCAAAATTTGGACAATTGACCATTTTTGCGCACAAACTTTTGTCAAAATTTGGACAATAGACCATTGTTGCCCACGAAATTTCACCAAAATTTGGACAATGCATCATTTTTGTCCATAAAATTTTGGCAAAATTTGGACAATGGACCATTGTTGTCCACTAACTTTCATAAAAATGTGGACAATGGACCATTATTGTCCACAAAATCTCTCCAAAATGTTGTGGTGACAACAGGTAGCAGTCCGATTTGCAGAATGGTTGCTGTTTCTTCCTTTTATTGGTGAGCACATCTATCTTCTTCATTTTTTTCTTAAAGAACATGACTTTAGTTCATCCAGTGACGTTTAAAGGTGCTGGTTTTGGGTTTGGTATTGGCTGAATATTACTTTTGTGATTACATGCTGTTACTTTTCTGAGAGAAACATTTGTGCCATTTTTCCAGGGTTATACTGCACGACAGGTTCCAGGTGTCTCTTTAAAGACAGCAATTTTGTAACCTAGAAGTGTTGCTTCTAAGTCGACATGCCCATTTAAGAAGTTTTTGACTACAGCTGTCAAGTGGAACAGTGTTCATCTTACCTTTTAAAAAATGTTTCACTTCAGTTCTTTTGTAGATTGTAGTTCGTAATGGGCAGATTGTGTGATTACCCTCTAATTCATGTCATGGTTGTAGGTTTGAGTATTCAGAAGTCCTTCTGGATGTACAATTTACTCATTGTGAATACACTACACCATTAGCGTGACAAGCTAAAATTGCTTTCTCCTTTCAGGATCATCTGTAACCATCTCTCATCTTTTTTTTTCTGAGCGGAACAAATCATGTCCATCCTTTTAAATAGGATGTCCATTTGACCTTTTGAGTATTGAAGTTTCATGTGTATCCATGTGGTTTTCATCTGAATTGCTGTTTTAATAGGAGAAAAAGGGGGGAAATTACAAAGAGGAGACAATATATGTGAACTGAAAGGAAATAAAAACCATTCTGTCATTTCTTTTTTCAAGCTGTTCCTCATATAAACACATCCCACACCATCTTATTACCGCCTCCCCAATTTATTCAGTTCATTTCAAATTCAAGCTTTGCTGAGCAAACAAGGAGTAATTGAGAAAGGATGAACAAACGTAGAATGAAAAATATAAGTGTGAGAAGGGACAATAAAAGTGGATACTGCAACTTGTAGCAACTTGCAGTCGTAAATCCCATTTTAATTTCCTTTTAACGCTTGTGTTTTGGTGTTATCATGGCTTCCATTTTGTCTGTTTGCTCATGGCTAGGATGTTTACGCTGTATTCCTTTTTTCCTCATGGCTCTCTTTTGATATACAGATCTCGGTGAAGAAAAAGAGCTGTTTCTATGCCATTGCTGACTTACATCAAAGAGTTAGAGCTATCAAAGAACTGAAAAGTAGAGTGGTTTTTTAATTTTTTTGGAAAGCAAAACTATCTATTGATTTGCTCCTCAATACATAGCCCTATATGGTACAAATGTTCATATCTCTAAGAAGTTTCTCTGCATAATTTTCTTTTCTGCAGTAAAGTTTAGCAGTAATTAAAAGCAAACCACTCACAGGTTTTATTAAAGCATATGCTGCTGATGTCAGATATATCAGATATATCAACGTTTTTTTCAACAGACTGGTTCCAAAACCTACTGAGATCGTTAAGGAAGCAGTGACTCAAAGGCCGTTCAAAAACATGGGCATCTTAGCTTCTAAGACACCTTGTTTTTGTGACAAGCTGAATGTAAAAATAAACCTAGGATGGTGGACAAGGTTCATAATTCATCCAAAACTGAAAAGATTCACCAAAAATAGTCATTTGACCCAATATTTCTGTGTGTACTATGGATTTTATGCTTATTGTGTAAGTGTATGTCTGTTAGCTTAGCAAAATGTAATGTAAACTTCAAGCAATATTTCGTCATATTATATATATATATATATATATATGCTGGTCTCAGCTTAGCTAGTTTATGCTAGTCAAGTCGGTCTCTCAAGCTGGTTCTCATCTGGTTTTATCTGGTTGAAAGACTAGTTAAAACCAGCCAACCAACTTAACCAGTGTTTGCATATATTTTATTTGGATAAACTTTTGTTTGGCTATCAGTTTTATCGTAATAATCACAGTGTCTGTTTTCTTTTCTTTTCTTTTTTCTCAGACTATAGGTTTGGTCACATTAACAGCTGTTCAGTGAATTTATGTTGTCAAAATGCAGCCATTAAAATAAAAATCAATGCGATCATGGATTTCACTTGAGGGTGAAAGATTACCCCACAAAGGTTTTGTATAGCGTTCAAGTAGTGGACAATGGATCATTGTTGAAATTTAGCTGAAATTTAGCTAATATGATAGCACCTTTAGTGTCAGGTCGATTTTTTTTTTTTTTTGCATACTCTCTCTTCCTTTGAGTAAGTCTAGTGAGTAAGTATATCCATTTAATACTTTTCTTGAACTTGAATTTTTAGAGTATCTCCGTTAGCTTAGCAACATGCTAACACAAAACTAAGTCTCACATGCAAATCACTATTTGTGTGGTGTGCAAAGTTTGTTACAACCTACAGCACGTAAAGTACTCCAGATCAATCACTTACGAGGTTCCATGACGTTAGGATGATGTTGTAGGCCACATTCACACTGGTTTTATCGCTAGGTCGGCAGATTACTATACTGTTGTTCACTACTGCTGGATGCCTTAACTAGGGTGACCATACGTGCCATTTTCCCAGGACGCGTCCTGGCCTGGATTTGTTTTGGCTTTGTTTTCCTGTTTTCATGCTTGCTGAAGGTAATAATCGAAAAGTAGTTATTAATGAGGAAAAAAAATTAACTTAAATGATTTTAGCAAATGGCTGCAATATAACAAAGAGTGAAAAATTTAAGGGGGTCTGAATACTTTCCGTACCCACTGTATATATACAGGGTTTGAAATTAACATCCGCCAACCCGCCAAATGCGGGTAAAAATCAGCTGTGGCTGGTAACGCTGTCAAATCACTAGCCAATTTGGCTGGGTTACTTTTCGTAAGTTATGTTCACTCATTTATTTCTTGGGGAAGTTCATGCAAGCCAAATCTGTGCAGTTTTAGCACACATACTGAACTCGTGAGACATTATGACATTATCGAGTATATGGCAAAGACCAACCAAAACACACCTACAGAGTGCACGCATAAGCGACTACGTGATGAAGTCTGATTAGACCAACACTATGGAGCTTATAATATGACAAAACTAATTTAATTTTTATTGTGTACATTTGAATTATTGAGAAGTGTCATTTAACAAAACCGAATATTATGTGGCATTTAACATAGTTCTGAATTTGATTTTTTTGAACTTGAATATTAAACGCATGCAAGCATTGTACATAATGGACCAATCATGGCGTGTGAGAAGGTGGGATCTACTGTCAAAGCGATGCAATTACGCGTACATATTAGGTGTTTTCGACTTAAAAGCAGTGCGGCTCAGACCGATCAGTGTTTGACATCAAAGTACCTCGAGAGCGTTTCGAAAGCATAACCGTCTGTATGGTACTTTGATGTCATACACCGATCGGTCTGCACACGCAAACAAAGCCAAAACCTAGATATTTTAGGCAATATAGAAATCCTGGCCAGGACGCGTCCTGGGAAAATGGCACGTATGGTCACCCTAACTTAACATTATCGGGAGGCTGCGCAACTCGAAGAAAAGTTTTTGAAAATCTGCTCCCAAATGTATAACAAATCATGCTGGATGAGCTACACTGTAACATTTAACACTTAGGATCAGAAATTTGTTCAAATTCATAACTTGAAATGGAACAATTAGCAAACATTCTGTCATAATTTTCACCCTCACATCATTTATAACCTGTATGACAATCTTTCTTCTTGCGGAACAAATATTTTGAACTCTATATTGAATCTCCTCAAGATTATGACCGATTGTGCTAGTGTAGCTAGCTTTAGCAAACACTGCCTATGAATTTTTGCTGTAGGCTGCCGGTTGTCACATTAATATATAATTCAACTAGTTTGTGGTCACAGCTCTATGTATATTGCATAACAACTTTGATTGTGGCTCATCTGATCAGATTTTAGAGCCACAACTGTGCTTTTCTAAATAATACATCAATGGAATGGAAGTATCTGAGGACATCTGGCCAACACTACAGGGGTAATATCAGTGGGTAACATAGAATGGTACAGTGGAAGGGACAGGAAATTAATAATAAATCATCAGCTGGGATTTTTTCATGTTTGTTTTCGGCAATGTTCATCAGTTACTTAGGCCAGAATGTTGCTGTATGTATAGTCAGCTGAAGTGTTTGTAAGTGTGAAAGTGCTGATGGCTAACTGTTGCTATAGTTACCCGCAAATATGGGCAGAACAGGGGAATGCTGTTTCTAATGCGCAGATCCTGGTATTTACAGACAAGTCAAACCAACACTTTCCAGATAATGGCAATGTGATAAGTATGCTACAATATTTGGACTGTAGAATATAGTATAGCATTTGTGTAAATGTTATAGCATTTATTTATAAAAGTAAGGATCTTGAGGTCCTATATAATGCAATTCAACTAACACCATATATTCAGATGCAAAAGCCTCTAAATGCTGTCTGAAAATTTCTTCTAAATTTAGCATTTTATCAGGCCCCTATGTTTAGGTTCAGTAATTGTCCACAGGGAAGAGTAGATGATCTCCGAAAAGTCAAACGAAGCATTTTGGCCAATCAGTAGTTTTCTGGCATGAGTGTGTGGTTCAAGATCTACCTGATCACGAATCGCCCAGAGGTAGCCTAATTGATCCTTAAACATTTATGGTTTATAGACCTAAAGTACCTAAAGTGTTTCCTATTAGTACTCATTGTTACCTACAGTGTACATACAGTATTAGTACTGTAAAGTTAAACATTTTTACCTAAAGTACCTTAAAGTTACATATTTGTAACTTGTATAAGTATGCATATTAGTATCTTAAAGGGACATATTAGTGCCTTTAAATGTACATATGGATACTTTAATGGTATAATACCTTAAGGGTAAATATTAGTGCCTTTTGAAAGGGTACCGCTCTAGTCACAGCTTTTGTACATTTTTTCCCTGCGAGTGTATGGTTGCTAATGTGTTTTGAGTGGTTCTTAGATTTGCTAGCTTACACTTGGCTTTAGTGTTTTTTTTTTTTTTTAAATAGTTAATTACATTTTCCTAGATGAAATGGTTAGTATGTAAATGGCCTCCTTAACAAGACAACTCAATCTCATGTTGTTTGCAGAAAGCCTTTTTAAACGACACGGGAAAGTACTTTTGAAACATCTTTGTCTCTTATCCTTTCTTTTAGGCATTTAGCTTGTCTTGTCATGCGCTCCTTCAGGTGTTGCTCTGCAGGGGACATCACGACTTCACTGTAACCTCTCATGCGTCAGTCTGGAGCTGAACCGTTTTTATTTGTTAGAAGTCTGACTTGAAGACCCTTTGGTCCTTCCCTTCCTACACAAGACTCATGACTCATTCTCTGAGCCGGAGTCGACCATCACGAAATCCCTTTCCGTTTGCACCGGCTTGATTTTAATTCACAGGAGCTTACAATGTTGGTAGGCTATTACATTTCCAAAGGAAAGAATTTGTAAAATTCCAGTTCAGTAAAACCAGGGCTGTCGACAAGGGGACCTTTGAACGTTCACAGCATGAAAGGAAATGTCAATTTGGGAATGCTGGGAAAAGAAGAATCAAGTATCATCTCATTTCTTTGCATGCCACGGCTTTTAATAAACCATGCAGCACGTTCTTTACATAGCAGAAGGTTTCATCGATTTCATGTCCAGCACAATTCTTTTTTCAGTGCATTAAGAGGTATACAGTATGTAATGGCAGATTGATGCGTCACATGCTTGCACCCTCATCTTTTATTTAGCTTCCCACTCTTGGTGGTGTGAAGGGAGAATTTATAGGCAACTGCAAAGGGCCCAAACCTCCTATAAACCTGTCACACGTTGAGCTCTGATGCAGTCACAAATTTCACTATGTCCCTTATTATTCTCTCGGTCTCGGTTTTGAACACCCATGTTCATATAAATAGTTTTTTGGTGATAGACAGACAAATGAAGGTACAAGGTCACAGAGAATTGCTTTTTCTTTTTCTTTTTGCAGATAAACTTCTAACATGTCATCTGGTAGAGATTCCAAGGTATGTCTACAGCATGATTATTAAAGGAACAATTCATCCCCAAATTAAAATCTGCTTAAATTTACCATCCAAGATGTAGATAAGTTTGTTTCTTCATCAGAACAGATTTGGAGAAATGTAGCATTGCATCACTTGCTCACCAATGTATCCTCTGCAGTGAATGGGTGCTGTCAGAATGAGAGTCTAAATGTCACAATTTGCCTACTGGAGGAGCAAGGAGACGAGGAGATGTAGGAGTAAATATCAAATGAGGGTCTTTAATTATCTAAGAGGGAAACACAGGGCTAGCAGGAACAAAGGAGTAGCACAACATTTGGCGTAAGACACCGGACAAAGGAAACAAGGGAGAAACTAGGTCATGGAAGGCACATGGGGAGAAACACACAAGACACAGGACTGACATTACTCCCCACTCCCAGAACAACATCACAACAACACACAACATCCAATGGGGAGGGGGGGTGGGCGCTCTGGAGGCTCAGGCAGTTCAGTGGGCCATGGCGGAGCAGGCAGACTAGGAAGCCATGGCGGATCAGGCAGTTCAGTGGGCCATGGCGGAGCAGGCAGACTAGGAAGCCATGGCGAAGCAGGCAGACCAGGGAGCCATATTGGAGCAGGCAGCTCAGGGGGCCTGGCCTCGGCACTCAGCTCGGCCTCTACGGCCGGATCCCTATAACCGGATCCTTATATAAATCCTTGGGGAAAATATCGGCCCCTGAGGCCCTCCGTGGGCCTGACGTAGGAGCAGCGGCCCTCCCTGGGCTTGACTCTAGAACTGTGGCCCTCCCTGGGCTTGATGTGGGAACATGGGAACAGGAGCCCTCTGTGGGCTGGACGTGGGGACTGGAGCCCTCCTTGGGCTGGATGTGGGAACTGGAGCCCTTTCAGGAGCAGACTCAAGGGCTGGAGCCCACAGTCTCTTCCTCCGCATCCTCCTTTTATAAGCAGAGGTGAAGGAGACTGCTGCTGTCAGCTGAGGGCTTGGGAGTGAATTGGCCAGCGGTCTTGACTGTGGAACGGACGGCGGGCTTGAGAGTGCAGCGGCCGGTGGGCTTGACTGCTGAGCGGCCGGCGGGCTTGAGAGTGCAGCGGCCGGGTTTGACAAAGGAGCTGCCAGCGGGCTTGACGACGGAGCGGTTCTGGATCGGGGCTGGACACTCTCCAGACACTGGAGGATCCCTTCCCTCCAGCACAGTCCAGTGGTGTCTGGGAGGTCGACGGGGCGATGGTAGTTGGCCCCGATCCAGAACAGAGAATTCAGTGTGGCGTCGTCAAATCCCGTCAAAACAGCGAGCCTACTGAATTCCCAGGTGAACTCCACCAGCGGGAGGTATATACGGGCTAGGGCGGCAAATCATGCAGCGGTTTCCATGGTCGCGGGGGGGGGGAACAGAAAACAAAACACTTTCAAAAAAGGAAACAAAAACGAGGAGAAGGGGCACCGCTTAGGAGCAAGGAGACGAGGAGACGTAGGGGTAAATACCAAACGAGAGTCTTTAATTATCTAAGAGGGAAACATAGGGAGTTCAAACAACAGGAGCAAAGGAGTAGCACAACATTTGAAGACACCGGACAAAAGAAACAAGGGATAAACTAGGTCATGGAAGGCACATGGGGAGAAAAACACAAGACACAGGACTGACACTAAACAGCTGATAAAAACATCAAGATAATTCACAAGTAAAACACAAGAAATCCACACCACTCCAGTCCATCAATTAACATCTTGTGAAGTGAAAAGATGTGTGTTTCTAAGAAACAAATCTATTAAGACCAATGCTTCTGAGAAAATATCCATAATTTTAAAACTTAACTTCATCTTTGGTTTAAAAGTCATTTTCTTATATTTGTTATTTGTTTTAAATGTATATGATATTATTTGTGTCAAGTATTGAAGTATTTTGATGAAAGTTTGTATAAAAGTATATTTTATGTTTCTGCCTCATAGATGACTTTAATATGGAAGCCTGTCTCTGCCTCTAAATTAAATAAATAGCCTAAATAAAAAGGTAATTGTAACTTTATACCTTGCAATTGCAAGTTTGTTTTTCATAATTAAGATATCATATGTCACTATGAAACTTTATATCTCACATCTGCGGCATTAAAATCTCTGTGACTAATTTCTTGTTATTGCGACTATATATGTCACATTGTAATATATATATATTTTTCATTTATATTTTGTTTCACAATCAACTATATTTTTATTATTCTGAGGCAGAAATCGGCTTCCATACATGACATATGTACTATACCACATGGATGATTGTTTATCTAGAGCAGGGGTGGGCAAACTTGGCCCTTCCAGGCCACTTTTCTGCAGAGGTTAGCTCCAACCCTAATCAAACACACCTGAACCAGCTAATCATTGTCTTCAAGACTACTAGAAGGCTACAGGCAGGTGAGTCATATCAGGGTTGGATCAAATCTCTGCAGGAAAGTGGCCTGGAAGGGCCAAGTTTGCCCATCACTGTTCTAGAGTGACCACACAAAACAAGTTACTTTTTTATTTATTTTTAGCTAAATCAGCTAGTTGTTGTCTAATTAATTAATTAATCACCTCAATATTCTTCCCATTTGGGGAAAAGACCAGACCAGGGTAACCACACAGTCTTATCTTTTCTTGTTTTTTTCATCAGCATAATAAAAGCCTCAAGCTGACACATCTACAGAGTCTAGGATATTTTTTTCCTTTTCTTAAAGTACAAGATACAGAATACACCAGTTATAGTGCCATATGTCATGAGAAATGTAATCAATGAGGTTTGTGCAGTGTTTTTTTCCTACTATTTAAGAAGTCATATACACTGAGTTTGCATCATTAGAATGGACACAAAGCAACTTTTCAGTGAAGATGTACTTACATTTTGGTATGTATCTCACAAAACAATATTGAATATCTTCAGAAGACACAAATAAAGCCTACAAAGTCATGTAGTCTGCTTAGGCATTTTGGAGCTTGGACATACTTCCTAATATCTCCTTTTGTATTCCACAGAAGAAAGGAAGTCATATGGGTTTTGAACAACAAGAGGATTAGTAATTTTATCAGTTTTCAAATTCACACTCAAGCACTAAACTACCTTCCAAATTAAACCAGCAGTGGTGCAAGTCGTCCTTTTCCGCAGCAGTTTTAATTGACACACAATATTCAAAAGCATTAAGCTCATGCTTAAGTGTGAAAATCATATTATGCATTAAGAATGTGTCACTTTAATTACCTGTAAGGTGAAGCACTGAGAGGCACGGTTGTTAATGGACCTATCATTCAACCCCACTATCTTTCAACATTTAGTAAACGTAATCTGCTACCAGTCAAAGCATGAAAACATCTTATGTTACATTATTTACATTTTGAGAAGAGAATAATACTCCGAGTCGGCGCCAGCCCATACAAACTTGTGTTTCTAGAGTGGGCCTTGGTAGAAATTGTGGGGGTTTCTGCTGGAGAATTACAGTGCAAAAGATTTTTGTTGGGTTCCTTAAATTCCAAAAGATCCATGCTTACTCAGTAGAAACTCTTATCGTTCCATTATAAGATTATTTTTCTGCTTATGTGTTACGATTTATTCCTGGTGCTGATACAGGCTTTTCATGAAAGTGTCTGTTTTTGATAACCCTTCTTATTGATGGCACATGAATTGGCCTCTCACAGCACACAAAAACCAAATCTGTCTGCCTTTAATTATTAATATACATACCAATTACGCTCAGATAACTTTCAGATGTTTTCTATTATTGCTTCAAAGCTCCTGCGGTGTGAAGGGTGATTGTTTCAATATTTAGTGAAACGTTTTATATCGTCTCAGTTACTGCACCATAGTGCATTCATTCACTTTCTTGCATAGGAATTGCAGTAGATAGATCTCACTAAATTAATAAACTGCTTTAACATGGATGGGACTGCAATCAGAGTTCCTCTATGGTGCATGGTAAGATAGCTGAATACTCTTTGCAGCATGTCTTGGCCTGAATCTGTTGCCATAGTTTTCATGAAAGTGTCTGTTTTTGATAACCCTTCTTATTGATGGCACATGAATTGGCCTCTCACAGCACACAAAAACCAAATCTGTCTGCCTTTAATTATTAATATACATACCAATTACGCTCAGATAACTTTCAGATGTTTTCTATTATTGCTTCAAAGCTCCTGCGGTGTGAAGGGTGATTGTTTCAATATTTAGTGAAACGTTTTATATCGTCTCAGTTACTGCACCATAGTGCATTCATTCACTTTCTTGCATAGGAATTGCAGTAGATAGATCTCACTAAATTAATAAACTGCTTTAACATGGATGGGACTGTAATCAGAGTTCCTCTATGGTGCATGGTAAGATAGCTGAATACTCTTTGCAGCATCTCTTGGCCTGAATCTGTTGCCATAGTTACCCACTCATCTGAGGAGAGGAAAACCTTCAGGGGAAATTTTATCCTGTATCAGGAAATTTAACGACTGTTACTCCACTTGGAAACACGGTCCAGACCTCAAAGCAAAATAGAACTGATATCAAATCAGTTTTTGCCTTTCATATCCAATTTAGCACAGTAATAGCAGCTGGGAGAGAGCTAAACCTAGATGAACCCAGAGCACTTAGTCTGAGATGCTAATAGATTCGGGAATAGGGGGTTTAGCAAGGGCAAGAAAAACGGATCAGGTTCAGATTCTCCTCCCTCGCTATGACCTAGGTTCATTCTCAAACAGACCATTCAGGACTGATTCATTCTGTACAATAAAAAGGCAAAAGCATTCCTAAAATGCCAAGCTCTAATCTGTTTAGCTGGTTTTGCATCTTCTCCAGGCCTCAAAGTGTGCATTTTGTTCTCAATATGCTGGGAAACAAAGTTTATGGTGTTTACGAGGCATCCGGTTACTACAAGCAGCAATTATACTGCATTTGTCAAAGTGAGTAGCATCAAATCTGGGAAAAGATAATCAAGAGTTTTGTTCATCCTGACTCGTCGGTTGTGGCATGGGGTGCGTTCCACTTTGCTTTTAAACACACACTTGCAACTTCTCTAAGCACTTCCAGTCAGGGGAATCCCTGTTTCTATGAACAGACCCATAACCACTCGATTTTGACAGAGGGACAGAGTCGACCCATGTTCAAGTCAAGCAGCTCCATATACCACAATGCAACACGATTGTGATGTCACAGCAGGTCACACTTAATTTACCCCCATGCATGGCACTTGTTGCTACCTTAAGATGACCTAATAAAGTCATAGTTTATTGTATTGCTTTTTATTTCTTTGTGTAATTTTATCATTTTTCCCCAACAGCCCAAGCATACCTATAAGCAAATAGAATGCTGCATCAAACAAATCAGCTCCATAGTGGATTCCTAATGATCAAGCGCTTGGTGCATTCCAGTTCAACCAACTGCAAGGGTTCCGTCAGTAGTGGGATTCCCAGCTTGCTGTCTTTTATGGACTTGCAAGGGCACCATTGTACTCAACATTTACCAGCAGCAGTGACAATGCTCCTTTTGACTTTAGGTACACCTTGTCTGCTTGTGCTGTATATGCTTAGGGGCCTGAGCATATTAGAGAGGCCCCAGTTTTTAGTTTCCTTCAGATGTCTCAGGCAGTATGTCTTGAAGCAATCCAATGCCCTAGGGAAGGATAGCAATCCCTGCTCCAAATGCAGTGTTTCTCAAACGTGTCCACCGGGAATATGGTTGGGAACCATTGATCTGACAGACCTGATTCAACTCATCAGCTCATTAGTAGAGACTGCAAGACTTGAATTGGGTGTGACCAGTGAGAGACATCCAAAATTACTGGTGGTGGGGGGTCCCCAAGACAGAGTTGAAGAAGCACTGTCCAAGAGGCTACATTCCTGCAGACTGCAGTTCCAACCTTGCTCGAACACACCTGCCTGTTAATTTCAAATAAACATGATCAGCTTGATTATTGGATCAGGTAAGTTTGACTGTGGTTTGAGATAAACTCTGCAAGATGGCAGCCCTCCTTAGAGCGGAGGTTGGCTACATTTGCCCTAGGGCAGTGGTTCTCGATTCCAGTCCTAGGGTACCAATGCTCTGCACATTTTGTATGTCTCTCTTATGATGCCCTTGGTTCAGTTCATGGCTCTCCCTCCTAACGAGCTGATGATCTGAATCAGGTGTGTTATACATGGATACCATACAGAATATGCAGAGCAGTGGTATCCCAAGACTGGAAATAACAAACACTGCCCTAGGGCATTGGTCCCCAACCCTGTTCCTGGATCCCACAACATGTCATCATGATTTGTGTCATGTCTGATTCATGTCAACCAACTCTAATTAGTAGAGACTCCAAGACCTGCAATGGGTGTGTCAGATAAAGGAGACATATAAAAAGTGCAGTGCTCTGGGGCTTCAGGAACATTGTTGGGAACCACTGCACTAAGGTGTTGGGTCCACTCTTCCTCCCCGTCAAGATGTGAAATGCTACAAGGTAAAACATTTTAGATTTAGCTGCCCTAAACATCATGCAAAAAACTAACTCTGACTGATTGTTTCACATTAGTCAAACAGCTCCTTCCAGACTTCTAGACTAACCTGGAAGCAACTGATTCTGGAACAGTGATTCTGGAACTCCCTCTTAAACTCGAGACAATGCGTTGCTATTACCTTATGTAAATTTCATATCTTTCCTGTGGTAGGAATGATTAATTGCTGCCTTCTCTGAAGGGCCAATGAACAAAAGAAAACAGAGAGGGATAGCAGGCTGCTCTGCTTCCTTATGTCAGGCAGAGATGAAAGTCTGAGATGTCCCTAATTGTCTGGAATATGCACACAGGAAGAGATTTTAATACTTTATGGAGCTATGCATTACAGTCGCAGGGAATTATGGGTGATATAATGAATTGTGCTTCAGAGTGTGTATTTCCATACGTGTGTGTGTGTGTTTCCCAGAGCTCATTTGTACAGGGTGAGGAAGCATTTAGTCATGTGCTGATTCAGAGATATCGCTCTCCATTCGTGACTTAGTTCCACCTACACTATTCGTGGAGGGTTTTCCCTGGTAGATCTCGAAACCTGGTTATGTCAGATGGGGTACAGTTAAGTGTTCAGGGTTTTGAGAGTGTCTGATTTTGGGTCCGAAAGGAATGTTCTCGCAAGGCCAGGCTTTTCATTATTAAAGTCTTGTCCACATGGGCCCTGTCCCGAACGGCACCCTCAGTCCTTTCAAGCTTCCTCTGAGTCTGCACTTTACCGCAAGGACCACTGGGTAATAGTTCTCTGTGAAGTCCACCACCAGTGCAGACTCTGCAAATGAGTGCATCAGGGGCTTATAGTGGCCGCAAAAGGCGCTCGGGAGAAATACATTGACAGAATGTGAGGCATTAAGATCAGGACCGTGCATCTTATTCTGGCCAAAAACTGCCTGGAAGTGAGACTATCTGAATGGCTGGTGAAGTGATCAAGTTTGTTTTAGTGCCATTTAGAGGCTGTAAATATGAAATTGGTGCAGGGCTGTCGCTAGGGTTTCCAGGGCCCTGCTACTGTTTATTTCTTCAAGCCACCTCTTTATGCTACTAATTGCCTTAAAACTTTCAAAGCTTTGATTCCACAAACTTCCCTCAAATCCAGCAACTATTTTATTCTCGAAAGTGCTTGTAATACCAACCTGGTACCTTTAAAAAAAAAAAAAATTGTTTGTCTCAGACTCTCGCAAGTTGTTTTATTTGGAAGTTTGATTGAAGCTTGCAAATGTTACTTTGTTACTCCGGTGTTCATTAATGTGCCATCTGAGACCTAAAGATGGGAGACCCAGTATGTGACTTCACAATTTTATCCAAGCCCATGATGTTTTATATAGAGGTTAGCATGTTGAACCATACAATATGGTACTTCTTATAAAGTTTATTATGGAGAGTTGACAACCTTGTTGGATTGACAGATTTTACCCCCCAGATGATTATCTGTTTTATTTAAAGTTTGATCAATTAAATACTCTGAAAGTGAATTATATGAGGGCAGTGAAGTGTGGGGTTTTTCAATTATTGACTGTTGTAAATTAATTGATGTCTTTCAAAAGCAACACGATAATGATTACAGTCTCAGAGTACATTCTTCTCTTCTGATTACAAAATTATGGCTCAATGAACTCAGATGAGAAATGTGAGTGTGTCTTCACATGAATGAGAACATGTATATAAAGAAAGTTATGGCGCTGTTAGCAACAGAACATGAGTGCTTTTCTCCCTACTCAGACATGGACACTTTAGGCCTGTTGGCTTGTCATGTATTGGTTAGGTTGTGAAGACAGGGACATGGTTTTGCAATCTGTAATAAAAGGGATAAACTTTACTTGCCCTAGTTTTGTACATAACCCAACTTGTGACTTGTAGCCAAGAGTACTTATTTTGTGGTGATCTTGACTGTAATCACATCAAACCTACCTTGGGTTTTATTGCTGCCTTTAAAACACTGCTGCTGAATGGAACTCTCTCACAGCAAAGCATCTCATTAAAGTGTGCTTTGCATGTCTAATTAATGTTTTTTTTTGTGTGCAAATTCTGAAATAAGAGGTTTGTTAAACAAGATCAAAGTGTTCTTCACTTACAACAACAGTCATTTAGCGGTCCTCATAAGATTTTGAAGCTTCTACTTGACTGAGTTCAGACACTGTAACTAAGGCAATTTTTGAGGCAATGGTATGTTTTGCACATCGTGTTTGGTGTACACTTTTTTTTTCATGTCTAATTAATGTTTTTTTTTGTGTGCAAATTCTGAAATAAGAGGTTTGTTAAACAAGATCAAAGTGTTCTTCACTTACAACAACAGTCATTTAGCGGTCCTCATAAGATTTTGAAGCTTCTACTTGACTGAGTTCAGACACTGTAATTAAGGCAATTTTTGAGGCAATGGTATGTTTTGCACATCGTGTTTGGTGTACACTTTTTTTTAATGGAATTAACTCTCATAGCAACTAACATAAGCCACAAAAAAGAACTAAGTGGCAACTTAATGAAATTAGATGACAATGCAACATAATTAGGATCCTACGCAAAAGGAATTAAACCACAATACAAAATCACAAACCAGGGCATGAACTCCTCCACTTTTGGCCAACATCCCTGTCGGCTGTAGTAAAGTATAGTTCACATTTCTTAGCTCACAATAAAAGACCTTTCTGAAATAGGCTATAATTCACTATAGTTTTAGCACCTATTATGTTAAACATGTGAAGGTGCCTTTTGCCCTGCACTAAGAAATAAAAGATCAAAGTGTCAGCAGATCCAAATCTGTTCAAAGTTTCTATCCACAGGTCTACTAAATTCACGCTGTGGATGATTCAAACTGCCGGTGAGTCAGAACTGCTGGGGTGCGTTTCCCAAAAGCATCGTTAGCTGATTATGGTGTTAAGTTCCATTGAACTCTATTGGTAATGACAGAACTTGCGACCATAGTTGTTTTTGGGAAACACACCCCTGATCGAGAGAGGAACACTGACGTGCGGGAACGGAATCTGTACATCTAACATGAAAGCAAACATTTGAGTTTCATATTGTTTCTCATTTCAGAAAACTGAGTGTACGTTTATTTAGATTAAAATTATTCATTATACGCCTCACGCACGTTTGCACAGGATATCGGTTTATGAACAGTAAAATCTGAAGGTTTGACTCATGAATATTCATATGGTGACTAAATGTTCTAGGAAGATTATCTAGCAATGTCAGTGCAAACTAATTAATATTCATGAGCTCAGTTTTCTCTATAAAGTGACATCATAACCCTCCACAACACAGCAGAAAAAAAAACTGAAAATAATTTTTTGCAAAAACACTGAACTTATAATTAATTCAAAATAAAGGTGCTATGGACAAAGCTTAATTAAATGAGTTTCAGGGTTATTATAGTTAACTAAAACCATACAATATTTTTGTCACTTGACATTAAATGAATGTTAGCTGAAATAAAATATATATTCAAAATACTGTAAATGAATAACTTTATTTCAGGTAATATTTTTTGTTATTCAACATTTCTCATTTTTATTTATTTTAACTTGATGTACTATAATAACTAAGAATGAAATAAAGATAAAAGAAATAGACTTCTAAAAAACAAAACAAAAACTAAAAATGACAAAAACATACAACAAAATTGCTAAAACTAAATTAAATTAAAATGAAAATGGAAAATGCACAAATTAAAAACTAATTTCAATATATTAAAATAAGTGAATAAATAAATAAATGTTATAGTAGTATCTCAATGATATTGAAATAAAACAGGAACCTATTAAATTAATTTAGCCAAATTCAGGTGAACTCTAATTATATTTAAATGTAAAACAGTATTTCATATGTCACATAATTTGTTGCATAATTGATTCTTCATTGATTCTTAGAAACTTCCCTTTTGGTTTATTGATGCCACATTAGTTGGCAAAAATTTTGTAGACATTTACAGATTCTAAGGTTTGTTTGTTTTCGGTGGTTGTGATATATATTTGATCCACCTACCCATCTTTGGGACTAGGACTGGCGCCTTAGGAAATATGACTCATTACCTACAGTACATTGCAAGTGGGTTATGAGCCTGGCCACCTCCACAACAGCTCACCATGGGCTCGGTTCAGTCTTGCTTCAGGGTGGATCCAGGATCAGGATTTTCCTTTAATGCATCACAGGACCTTTCTACCGTGTAACACAACTGAACCAAGCATGGGTGAGGATGCCTTGAGAGAAAAGCCTTAGGACAGCAGGAGGTCCTTTTATGCCAAGATCTCAGATGTTACGCTCAGGTGGTCTTGTCTTAAAATGGAAGACAAGCGTTGAGGGAAGTACAGATGTTTTTTTTTTTAGTAGTAATCTTCCTGTAGGAGACTTGGCTGAAAACCAATGCTAGGAAAGGTATGGAAGCTCATTTCCGCCAATTCTAGCAATTTTGAGTTAATGGGCCCTATTTTAACGATCTAAGCACAAGGTCTAAAGCGCAATGTAGCCTACACAATAATAATCTTTTACATTGCAATCCTTTAATTTTTATATATTTGGCATGTTTGTGTGCTGCTGTGCGTCCCTGTGTGTGTAATAAGCAGAGTGTACGCGTGCTGTGGACCCGCCTATACTAACGCGCTCTTTAAATAACAAAAAAACTACTGCGCCATTGACTTTAGACCAGGTTTTAGTTGGTCAATGGTGCAGTCTATTTCAGTTGCCTCAAAATAGCAACGCGCCAGCAATGCGCCTGAACACACCTCGTTTTCAGACCAGCACGCCCCATGAGCGCACAAATGGGCACAAATTCATTTGCTATTTAAACAATGTGGCGCAGGACGTGAAAATGACTACTACGTCGGGCTGAAACTAGCAAAAAAACACTTGCGTCGTGCCTGGCGCCGCATTGCACCGGGTGTATGATAGAGCCCTATATCTCACAATTCAAACTTTTTTTCTCGCCATTCTAAAAAAAGTCAAAATTGCTAGATGTAAACTCTGAATCGCAAGGAATAAAGTTAGAATTGTGAAATTCTGAGAAGAAAAGTCTGAATTGTAAGATATAAACTTACAATTGTGAGAAAAAGTTGCAATTACCTTTTATTTATGTTTTTATTCTGTGGTGGAAATAAAACAAATGGCAAGCTCTAAACTCAGAATTCAGAGAAAAAAAGTCAGAAATGTAATATAAACTACAAATTTTGAGATGTATACTCACAATTGCGAGTAAAAAAAGTTTATATCTCACAATTTCGACTTTTCGAAATTTCGAATTGTGAGAAACTCACATTTAAGATTTTTCTTTTTTCGTGGGGGAAATAAACTGTATTGTGAGATATAAATTCAGAATTTAGTTAAAAAAAAATTACATTTTTGTCACAAATTTGCTTTATTATTATTATTATTATTATTATTATTATTATTAAACAGGCTTCCTTAGAAATCTAAAGTTTATGCATAAATTATTATAATAAATAAGTTATCCCTATGTAAAATATAAAATGTAATAGTTATTTCAGTATATAATAATAACAACAACAATAACAATTTCGACTTTTCGAAATTTCGAATTGTGAGAAACTCACATTTAAGATTTTTCTTTTTTCGTGGGGGAAATAAACTGTATTGTGAGATATAAATTCAGAATTTAGTTAAAAAAAAATTACATTTTTGTCACAAATTTGCTTTATTATTATTATTATTATTATTATTATTATTATTAAACAGGCTTCCTTAGAAATCTAAGGTTTATGCATAAATTAATAAATAAATAAGTTATCCCTATGTAAAATATAAAATGTAATAGTTATTTCAGTATATAATAATAACAACAACAACAACAACAACAATGTATCTGCAAACTAAAATACTAAAAATA
Organism: Sinocyclocheilus rhinocerous; assembly: GCF_001515625.1. Lineage (NCBI taxonomy): Eukaryota > Metazoa > Chordata > Actinopteri > Cypriniformes > Cyprinidae > Sinocyclocheilus > Sinocyclocheilus rhinocerous. Next base: position 252,176 of record NW_015661278.1, on the reverse strand, counting down.
CTAAAATATCTCATTTGTGAGTTTTCTTTCTTAACTGGCCCTGATGCAACAATGATTTCTTTTGCAAAACAGCTGTGGATGGATGTCCTGTGTGTAGCATCTTACTGGTTTTGTCATTTACGGAAATGAAATATCAGAGATTGGACATGGTCAATTTTGCAACTGTTGGCAGGCCTGCGAAATTGTTCACGCCAGTAGCTCTTTTCATACAAACAATGTTCATGGATCATTGCATTTCAGAAAAAAAAGGAGGAGGGGAAATACAGAACTGGCACAGAACATGCAAGAACATTGAATGTGCTTAAAGCTATTTGAATTAGAAAATGTTTTTAATCGAATGCATTGACTCTTTGTGTTTATGCTGAAGCAGCTGCGGCCAGAATGTGACTGGATCTTAGCATTGTGTGGGTGTTGCTGTGTTTTTGGATTTTACATTTTGCATTTGAAATGCTGAAGAGTTATGCTAAGCCTGGAATTCAAGACCTCATTCCAGCAACAACTGTGTTCACAATGACAGCGATTGAATTGCTTGGTCAAGTCATTGTATTATTGGTCTCTAGAAGGTGTTCCTGCTAAAATACAGTGTTCAGGATCATGGTGAGCCCCATTTTCTCTCATTGGTTGTAAATCTGCTCATTTGCATACATGAACTGCATTTTCTGTTTGGTGAATTAAGTTGCGGTCACATTAGCAAAATTTTGGCTGTTTTGTGAGCATATAATTTGGATTATAGCGAGACGCAACGGTTTGAAGTTAAAACACCGTAATGATGAATTTGTTTATTACAAACATGTCGTTTTTTGCTTCTCAAGTCATTAATTGATGGACTGGAGTGGTGTGGGATGTTGGATTTAAGCAGCCAGTAGTAGCTGGTTTTTCTAGCTACATAGGTCTGGTACAGCTCGATGGACTAAAAGCAGTAAAGCTCAACTGAAGCATTTACAGGTAGCCAGTGGAGAGACCAGAGCTGGGATATTAAGGAAGAGTATTTCAGGAGGTTAAATAAAAGTCAAGCAGAAAAGTTTTGAAAGTGCTAAAGGAGACGTGCAACAGAAGTTTTTTTTTTTTTTTTTACATTCACATTACTCTACGTAATGACCGCGGAATAGGGAAGGAAGAGGCTTTCACTCGGCAGATGTTGAGGATTTCTCGGGTTGGGTAGAAATAATTCATTTTCACCCAGTCTTTTAACTTTAATCTGAGTACTGAGGGACTATGTGGGGAGAAAAAAAATAAAACAAAAAACACATTTGAGGTCAATTGGGAGAATTTTAATTTAAGACTTACCTCATAAAAGCTCAGTGGAGTCAAGTCATGTAGAAATAAGGCACATTTTGGAATAATTGTATTTATGTAATATAACTATTTGTGAAACATAATCAATTTAAAATTCTGATCCATTAAAACTACATTTTACCAAATGATTCTAAGTAAACCTTTACACTTCCGTATGTTTTACAAGAAAAATATTTTTCAGTCTTTCTACTTCAAAATTTCATGTGCAATTCAACATTCCTTGCTGTTTATTTGTAATTACATTATTATTTTTTTGTTTATTTT
>NW_015661278.1:216392-250536 GCF_001515625.1 Sinocyclocheilus rhinocerous | reverse complement strand
TATATATATATATATATATATATATATATATGTATATGTGTGTAATAAATAAACACAGTACACACACATATATTATGTACACAAAACTTTAATAATTATTAAAATAATAATAATTATTATTATTAGTAGTAGTATTATTATTATTCAGTGTAGCAGTGGCATGATAGTACTTTTTTTTTTCTTTTTTAAATGTATTTTTTATTGTTGGTAAACCAGCGCTTTAGATATGTACATTTTTCATAATATTTTAAAGAAACTATATATATTTTCTTATTTGTAATAATATATCTAAATATTAAAATGACTATGTGGGGAGAAACAAAATAAAACAAAAAACACATTTGAGGTCAATTGGGAGAATTTTAATTTAAGACTTACCTCATAAAAGCTCAGTGGAGTCAAGTCATGTAGAAATAAGGCACATTTTGGAATAATTGTATTTATGTAATATAACTATTTGTGAAACATAATCAATTTAAAATTCTGATCCATGAAAACTACATTTTACCAAATGATTCTAAGTAAACCTTTACACTTCCGTATGTTTTACAAGAAAAATATTTTTCAGTCTTTCTACTTCAAAATTTCATGTGCAATTCAACATTCCTTGCTGTTTATTTGTAATTACATTTTTTTTTTTTTGTTTATTTTTTAAAGTAATTCCTACTTTATGTATTTATTTATTTTAGTGCTGTCAAATGACTAATCGCGATTAAACGCATCCAAAATAAAAAAATTCAGTGTAGCAGTGGCATGATAGTACTTTTTTTTTTCTTTTTTAAATGTATTTTTTATTGTTGGTAAACCAGCGCTTTAGATATGTACATTTTTCATAATATTTTAAAGAAACTATATATATTTTCTTATTTGTAATAATATATCTAAATATTAAAATAAAATGAATGAATACATGAATTTAATCAAAAAATAAATATTTCATTTGTATTAAATATGTATTAATTCATATTTATAAATATTAAACAATTAACAGTCTTAAAATATATTGATAACCTTTAACAAGCACATTTTCAAATGTCTCTCTTTATTTATTTATTTATTTTTTAAATACATTTCTCAAATCTTTGAAATTGTTTGTTCACCACAATACTTTTCCTTATTACAAAATTTACATGTGTCAGGGTGAATGAGTTGGTTACCATTCCTTTTTTAATGTTTTTTTTTTATTATTAGATAATATATAAATTATTAATTGTTAAAAAAAAAAAGAAAAAGAAGAAAGAAAAAGTCAGAATTGCGAGATATAAACTCGCAATTGCAAGTTATAAAGTCAGAATTGTGAGTTTTTTTTATCAATTATAAAATATATAATAATTAATTTGACTAAATTAACAGTTACAGTTGGTTAAACGGACAGCCCTACCATCAGCATTTTTTATTTTATTTATTTTATCTTTATTTGTTTTTTAAAATACATTTCTTAAGTTCTTTCTACATTTTTGCATGGTATCACTATAACACATGAACTGTACCAAGGTTCCACCACAATATTTTATTTTATTTTATTTATTTATTTATTTTTTAAACTGCTGATAGTCATGAGAGCTTGTTTCTGACATGAATTATAAGCACTGATGTGAACCCTATTCATGAAACCGGCCTGACACCGCAGACACTTCCTGAGCTGTGAAGAAAAAAAAAAAAAAAAAAGTAATTGTGACTTTTTACCTTGCAATTCTCTTTTTTTCTCGTAATTGTGAGTTTACATCTTGCAGTTCTAACTTTTTTTTTCTCCGAATTGAAAGATATAAACTTGCAATTGTAAGAAAATAGTCTATTTTTCCCCAAATAATTGGACTTTATAATTGGTATGTAAACTAGCAATTGCGAGGAAAAAAAATGTGAGAAATAAAGTTAGAATTGTGAGTTTATATCTCACAAATCAGACTTTATTTCTTGCAATTGCGAATTTATTTCCCTCAATTACAACTTTATTTCTCGCAATTACAACTTTATTTCTCGCAATTGCGAGTTTATTTCTCACAATTCTGAGAAAAAAAGTCGGAATTGCGAGATGAGTCACAATGACTTTTTTGTATTTTTTATTCAGTCGTTGAAAAATGGTTTCCATAAAAAAATCAATGATAAAGTATCAGTGGAATGAAACATTCACTTATTATACCATGTGCAAATTTGCATGTGAAATCAGTGTACGAATCTCATTATAAACATAAACATACTTGGGTTGCTTCGCTGCATAAACATGTTTATATAAAATTTTATACATATTGCATCTGAAATGGATTTCATCATATATTTATATATGTGCATTATAGTGTGAGATGCAAGGCTGCGTGGAAAGCTCTTACATGGAAATGGTATGGGTGTGTTTTATGCAAATTACGTACCTTAGACACGCATTCGCTTATTTAGAATAATCCAAATTAATTCACATTAGAATGAAGTTAAGAACAAATGTGTGTGCAAACCTACACACGTTTTTCATGAGAAGTTCTCCTGTGCGTATGAATATGAATACATTATTATTACTGAATGAGACCAAGTATTTGCGGAAAATCGGTCAAATATACATTTATTTGTCTGTAAAATAGATGGATACTGCATCTCCACTGTAGAAAAGTGAAGCCAAAATGTCCCAGATATGGCCGCTGTCATCTTGCATCAATGATGTGATTTGGAGCCTGAATCTGCACAGTAGTGATCATGAGCTGGATTCGCATATCTAAGCCCCGCCCAAACTCCAGCAGACCCAATCACAAACAAGCACGCAATCATGACACCACACCGTTTTTATAGCATCAAATAACTAACTAAAAGCAAACTTATTAGAAAAATGAACAGCGTAATAAGAACTTCCTAAAAAATGGAAACCATCTTTGAGATTTTTTTTGCCCCAAAAATTTGCATAAAGGCAGTACAACAAATATTTATTTGATTAAAAAAATACTTTAGATAATATACTAGCCTATAAAGTGCTTTACATTACAGTAGTGAAACGATTTTTATTCCAGTACTACATTGAGAATTGTGATTGGGGAAATGTTAAATTTTCATCAAAATAATGAAAAAAAAGGCTTCCTGTCAAGTCAAGTCACCTTTATTTATATAGCGCTTTTAACAATACAGATTGTGTCAAAGCACTGAACTACATTAATTAGGAAAATAGTGTGTCAATAATGCAAAATGACAATAGTAAACACTAATTTTTCAGTTAAAGGCAGTTCATCATTGAATTCAGTGATGTCATCATCCAGCTCAGTTCAGTTTAAATAGTATCTTTGCAATCATTTGCAATCAAGTCAACGATATCGCTGGAAATGAAGTGTCCCCAACTAAGCAAGCCAGAGGCGACAGCGGCAAGGAACCAAAACTCCATCGGTGACAGAATGGAGAAAAAACCTTGGGAGAAACCAGGCTCAGTCGGGGGGCCAGTTCTCCTCTGGCCAGACAAAACCAGCAGTTCAATTCCAGGCTGCAGCAAAGTCACATTGTGCAGAGGACTCATCTGGTTCCTGTGGTCTTGTCCCGGTGGTCGTCTGAGACAGGTCTTTTCCTTTGAAAGAAAATATTTCTGACTTTCACCCTGAAAGCAGAAGTCATTGCCATTGTGCTGAAGCTCTGCAGTCTTTTGTACGTGAAGTGAATCAAACGACCATTAGTCCGGCGCTTCACTTCAGTCAGTTGAATGAGCTCGGCAGATTTCTGGGATGAAATGCCATGTCAAAGCTTTGTCTGTTCAACAGAACGAGGTCGACATGAGGTGACAGACCAATCCGACTAGCTGGTTCCCACCCGAGTCAGACATACACGCTTTAGTGACTCTCCCGCTCAAAAAATACTTTAACCGTTATTGTAATTTTAAAATACTCCTACTTCATATTATGTCTCAAGTATTATAGAAAATCCCATTTCCGAGCTGGAACATGCATGTAAGGCCTCTCTCACATAAATTTTTAGTTTTAATCAAACCCGGTGCCATCGAATTGTCAGATAAAGAAAGGCCACAGATAATGGGATTTCAGGAGATGGTTTGCATAAATATGCCACCACGGTTCAACCTCGGCAGGGATAAGAGCCGTTAATTGGAATGAGAACCAGGCCATTATCGTAATATACCTTCCATCGACTCCCAATGGTTCCCGTGGGATCTGTTACAGGGGAGGTCGGTTGATATTTCACCCGGTTGCTTGCTTCCAGGCCTGCCGTATTTACAGGGATCCAACTTCATGTTTTGTCGCTCGCCACATTATAAAATCAGAGTAATCAAGATGTGGAGATGCGCGTGCCTGTCTGTTCTTGATAGATGTATGGGAACCTTTGGGATTGATTGCGCGCGCGTAGATGCTGGAGATATGAAAAGATAACGTAGCACGGACAAAATAAACAGCTCTGGGTTTTATGGATGCAGGAAAAAATACATTCACAGGTTAAAAAAAAAAAAGCATGCAGCTCAACACAAAGAAATCAGCGTTCAGACGTCACATCAGAAGAACGAGTCCCTGCTTAGAGATTCAGCTCACAAACAGATATACACATGATTATGCGTAACTATTGCTATCATAGTGTTGTTTATTTGGTCACCTATTGTCAGTGTTGGGGGTAACGCATTACAAGTAACGCATTACAAGTAACGCGAGTTACATAATAAGATTACTTTTTTCAAGTAACTAGTAAAGTAACGCATTACTTTTTTAATTTACAAGAGAATATCTGAGTTACTTTTTCAAATAAGTAACGCAAGTGACTTTTTTTTTTCAGTTTATTGATCGACAGCTCTCCTGTTCCCATGTTGAGAGAAATCAGAAGATGTTACTGTAGTTCTAAAATAAATATGAATATGCATTAATTCATCTCACTCACTCACAAAAAAAAAAAAAAACGAAAAAAACACAGATTCAGTATTCCTCAAAATGAATAAAAATAATGCAACTCAGAATATAACGCAAACCTGCAATAATTAAATGTTAAACAACACAAATGTCCTTTATGTATTTAATCCCATTCTATTAACCAATGTCTTTGCTTCTGACCTTCGATGATCCAGTTCAACCATAATAATAAGCAAAACTTACTCTAGACAAACATTTGTGTGTCTTTTCTTTTATTGCTGAAGTGTGTTGAAATTTCTTCGTCTGCATTCTACTTTACGGACGTAAATTTACTTTCCCTTCAGCCTGAGGCTTATTCATTTCACTTTTGGTGTGAGAAGGCTTTTATATTTGCCTTTATATTATTTTAAAAACAAACAAGCAAGCCCTGTCCAGATTTAAAAAGTAACGCAAAAGTAACGTAATGCATTACTTTCCATAAAAAGTAACTAAGTAACGTATTTAGTTACTTTTTTTGTGGAGTAACGCGGTATTGTAATGCATTACTTTTAAAAGTAACTTTCCCCAACACTGCCTATTGTTTCGGCAATTATATAGGAAAAAAAGATTGGTCTAATGTGTCATCTGTTAATACTCAGAACTATCTGCAAATAAGCTTTTATGTCAATGGTTAGCATATTGGACAGAATATTCACTGAATTCTGTTCAGGCTTGTTTAATTAAATCTGCATATTGACATGAAATGTAGTATTCAGCAATTAGTATTCTTATTAAAATGTCCAATAATCTGGGATATAAAATAAAATAAAATAAAAGTAACCAAAAACATACTGGACATACAGTTCATTAGTTGGATTTTTTTTTTTTTTAATTGGCATATTTACTTCCAAAACAGGCATGCCAATCCACTCATTTATTTAGTTCTGAGCCTTTGAATATTTAGTAATCCTTCTGACCTGCACAACAACATCGCATTTAAAGAACTGGCTATCCATCACATAAATATAAACATTAGGATTGGCAGGACTTGCTTCTGTTTGCCCATAGAGGGCATCTTTGATGTGATTGATCTCTTTTCCATAAACAGTCTCCCTTTCTTTCTTTTTTTTAAATGTATTTAATTATTTATTTATGGTTTGTGTTGTTTTGATTTCTAAATCTTTCTAAATCTTGACAGATGTCCAGCTCAGGAAATGAATTAAATAATTTATGAAGGGAGACAGCTGGACCAGTCAAACATTGATTCATCACAATAAACCCATCTAAACTTAGAGAATACTGGAAGATAAAATAGAGAAAGCACAAAATATCCGTCATAGAACATTTGAACAGGTCCACAAGGAAGTGACAATATTTTCAATGGAAAACAGTACAATCATCAGTTCATATATGCCCGTTTCTGACATGGAATAAAAAAATAAATAAAAAAAATTGATGATTTTTTCCCCTCTCACACAAATCTGAATTTATATCTCACAATTCGGAGAAAAAAAGCTATAAGACATAATTAGAAACTCATAATTGAGAAAAAAAGTCCGAATTTTGAAATAAAAAGTCACAAATATCTTCTGTGGCAGAAAAAAAAAAAGTGCAAACACAAAAATTGCAAGATGTTAACTCAGAATTGCGTGGGGGGAAAAGTCTGAATTCTGTGTTTATATAAAAACATTTAAGTAGTTAGAATTTGTGAAATTGTGAGGAAAAAGCCACAATTACCTTTTTTATTTTATTTTATTTTATGTTTTATTCCATGATGTAAACTGCATTAAGTACTAGCACTGAATTTAACAAATTCTGTGATTTTTGTAATATTAGCTGCTTTGTCTCTCTCACAAACGTTTTGTCTGTTTGCGTCACTGAGTATATTAATATAAACATTTGAAAAGATGGCTAAAATGTCAAAATTAACATTACAATAACAGCTAATCTCGGTCCGTCACTGAGCAATTACTATCTCTTTTACTTCCTGTTAATTTTATAATTATATTATATTACTATGATGTAAAGCGCTGTACAAATAAACTTGACTTGACTTGACTTGACTACTGTGTACTAATTCAATCTTAAAATGTTATGCTTTCAGAAAGCTTTAATCATGACTGTTATAAAAATTAAACAGCTCTGCTCTCTGTGGCAGTAGACAGCCATCAGACCAGACTATAACTACCGGCTTGGGAGCAAGAACTTGCTCGATTCATACTCTGACTGCAGTGAGCTGCATATGGTGAAGTGCTGACAGCTCAACACATTGCCCTCACAATGTCTTTCCAGTGTTTATCATTAAACCTAAACTATTCCTCCTCCATAGATCTTGCAAAAGGGTTGGCGGAACTGTGAAATGACTTAGCAATCTAGCTGCAAGAAGCACACATTCAGATGCATTGTGGGCTTGCTTATGTAAATGAGACGTTTCTAGAAGCCTAGCACACTGCAAGACAGTTCCTTACTGTTTAATGTTTTAAAGTCAATGTGAATTGCTGTTTGCAGCCCATTTGACTTTCATAATGAGACATATTTGGAGTAGGTTGGGATGAGTTATGTTTATTGAGAATTAATAGAAATTAATAGAAATGTAAAAAAGTGGGTGTTACAGAAAAATTGAGGCAAACTAAATGTGAGGTTGCTAAAACAAATGGATAAAATAGCTGCTCGGCTGTATACGTTTTTATTAAAAAAAAAAAAAAAATTGAAGAACATTGCATGTGTATTATGCTAACATTTAATAACAGTAACATTCAACAAAACTGGACATTTTTATGTTTTTGAAACCTCACAGATCCATGTTCTAAGAGTTTTGAATTGTTAAAACTTTGAATTGTGTTTTTTTTAATTATGCTAATCTTTGAATAATCATTTCCCTTCCCCCAATTTAAAATGCGGTGTAATTGACTTACAATTGATTTGGAATTAGGGTGATCATACGTCCTCTTCTTCACAGAAATTTCCTGGCCAGGATTTCTAAATTGCCTAAAATGTCCAGGTTTTGACTTTATTTTCTTTTCTTTTTTTTCATACTTGCTGAAGTTAATGACTGAAAAGTAGTTTGACCAATAGCGTGCAGGCATTGTACATAACCGACCAATCCTGGCATGCATGGGATCCACAAAGAACAGTCAAAGCAATGCAAATACTGTTGCAGTATATGAGGACTGTAGAGAGAATGTCAATAGGAAAACAAAGCAAAACCTGGACATTTCAGGCAATTTAGAAATCCTGACCAGGATGGGTGAAAGAGAACGTATGTTGTCCTATTGGAATACAACACAACTAAACACTAGGCATCGTACACTTGCCGACTTTGTTAATGGTTACAGAAAACTAGGCATATGTTCTAAAACTGGCTCAAAATATCAAACAAGTTTGATATCCTCCAGCTCAGTAGAGGCATAGTCTGTAGCTAAAAAATACAGTCTGTGTTTTTACAGTCTGTAGTCTGTACCCATCTTACACTACACGATTTTATATTAAATCTATCATCTCAAATCTGCAGACTGGATCTTACTTCCGGCAACTAGCATTGATTTGTCCAGACTATAAATTGTGGCAAAAATCTTTGCAAAATTTGTGCAGTGTGTTGCAGCCTTTATTTAGTCTTTGATTTGTTGTAAAAATGTGTACCGTAGAGTCAGCAACAACAGATACCAGAAAATCTTACAGGGCAACGAGGTTCTCTTTTGTAATGTGGCCTAACAGTTAGCTTGCCATTAGATGTGATTGAACTACTTGAACTACCCGACCTTAATAACATTAGTCCCATGGTGACTTCATCATTTACATCTTAAGTGTCTCTGCAGACACTTAAAGTGACTTACATGAAGTGCACTAATCAGGTGAATGTCAATTACCATGACAGAATATTGAGAGTACATCACATGCTAAATGTGGGCCTCAAAAGCCTGTCTGATTGTTTGAAAAAAGTCCTCAACAGTCTGCACAATTTCATGTATCATTCATGTCAATAACACAAATGATGTGGAATGATTTCTGCAGTAAAATTAAACACCTACGTGCAATAATAATAGAGTCCACTACTAATATTTTCAAGTAGTTTCTAAGTGGGACTGTGTATCAGTAGCTGATTAACACTTTATGGAGTATATGCAATACAATTATTCACTGATTTTAACTGGCAATTATAACGCACAGAGTTTGTAATTTGGTATCATTTTGGTTTCTTAAATCTGCAAAACTTGTTCAGAGATCCACTTACATACTTGTAATAAAAATATGATGGAAAGTGCTTTGAATACAGTTTTAAATAAATATGAGAATAGGAGTGCAGTACATGGCAGTGAAGAATTATTCCTCTGTTTCTCTGAGACCATGAGGGATTAGACTCACATATTAAAAAATGTCACACCACTGTAAATCTTGACTTTATTGTACCTGGCTACATGATGTGTATATGAAGGTGCTAGTATAATATATATTTTTTACTGCTTCAATGAGCTTTGCAAATACAGGAATAATCGGTCTTTATATAGAGCGGGGACAGGAAACAGACAATGTAGTTGTTCATTCAAACTTTGGAATCAAATTTGAGGAATCGGCCATCAAGGTTACACTTTATTTCAATAGCCCACTTTTACTAACTCTAAGTAACTTTGCAACAGCATGTGAACTAACTCTCATTAGAGTATTAGTAGACCGTTAGGTTAGAGTTAGCGGAATAAGGGTTATTTGACGTACTTGCAAAATTACTTATAGTTGAATGTCTAAAGTGGAGTATCAAAATATCATATGGATACAGGGCAGTAACTCAGTAATTCAAGTTACATCAGTTTAAAATTTACTGTCAAGGGAACAGAGGAAGCACCAAGGCCATGTTGTGACTGACCAATTTCAGTTGAAGCCGGCACGTCTGTGGCAGCACTTGACCAGGAATCGTATCCTTGCAAGTCAAGTCCGTCCATTTTTTTATCAAAGTACACGGAAAGAAGTAACTCAAGTCCACTATATAGGAGCACTCAGTTTCCAAAACTTAAATAGATTCAATCTGTGTATAGCTAAACACTCCACATAGGGGTGTCACGATATACCGGCATTGACGATAATCGTGATATTTAAAAAATTAAATATCGTTATCATGTTAATTAGGGGTGTCGTGATATATATATATATATATATATATATATATATTAGCGATAACAATGATATTTCAAAAAGTATACTGTGCTAAACTCTCATGTGTAATTTGTACAGGAAGTTCACGAGGGAGACTCATAGGAATAATAAAACAAATGGCTTTCCAGGAAATCCCTTATATGGACAAAGTCATCCAACTATTGCTGTAGTTGAATAAAATGCAGAAATAAATGTTTGACTGATGAAACGTTAAGAGAATTAACACACGATTACAACAGTATATGGTTTATCTGTGTTCAAGTCATCTCTGGCATTTTTTATCAGGATAACATTTATTTATAATGCAATGCTAATCGACATAGCCTTTAGCACTGTGCAGAATACTGTATAGAAACCTCATCAGTTCACAGAAAGAAGTTATTTCAAAACTCAATTGACACTATAATTCGAGTTTGGGGTTAAAATACATGGTTATTCTCATAAACTGTTGTACTTTGACACTCTACTGATGAGAGAAACAAACCTTTTCGAAGCTTTAAATCAATTGAACCATTTGCTTCTCAAAATGATTCACTGTTTCGAATCACTCAAAACACCACACGCTGGTGATGCCTGCTGGTCATAACGTTGTAAATGCAACAAAAACTCAGGCCAAAACATGCATAAATAAAGAGCCAATGCAAATGTTTAATTGAAAGTATAATATATTAAATGCAATTAACAAATCATCAAATAATATTAAATATGTAGTGTCTTTATAACCTGTTCTTTTATTAATTTGCAGGGCTTGTTTTGTTTGCTTTATGAAGGGCTCATCTAAACATCTTTAACAGCTACTCCCATATATAGATTTCTATAGAACAAATACTCCCATAAGACTTCTATAGATATCGCGATATATCGTTATCGTGATTCCCCCCCCCACGATAATTGTGTAGTGAAAAATCTGATATCATGACAGCCCTAACTCCACACTACAGAGTGACTGAAAGAGCAAGGAAATGTAACGATGTTGCTCACTGAAAGTACACATTTTACAGCAATTAAACAAGTTGACCTTGACAGAGCCCACCAATTAGCTTCTATATGGTAAAGTTGTAGTTGCATGATGACACATGGATTTTTTCTGTTCTAGAAAAACAAATGCTAGCAACATGAACTACAGGGGAACATATATTCCATTTGAAGCTTGGCCTTTGAGGCAAGAAATGCTTGAGGATTTGAAATCTGTGCAGGACTCTGCTGTCAAAGCTGTGAATTCCATCAAGTCTTGACCAAAGCTTTCACATCTGTTCCACGTGTAATTAAACAGATAGTGAACATGTGCCATGCTTGTTACATTACGATGTCAGATGGTTGTCATAGGCAATGTTTTTAATTTCATAAACAACACTCCCAAGGTTCAGATGTTGTTGTTGTTTTTTTTTCGTGTGCAGGTGCCCCTTGGCAGGTCTATTTTTAATCCAACAGACAAATTTAGCCTAGTTGGTTGATGAATTCACACATTCTCATTACAGGGATCTCTCTTTCACATCTTTGTTGTGTGTGATAAAATTACAGCTGTGAAGAAGAAACTTTTTGTCATTGTCAAGGCAAGTAAGGTCTCTGCTTCCTTAAAACAGGAGACTTTTATGATGCTTGATTCTGCCATCAAAGACAGTCAGGCAACTCTTGTCATTAGAGGAACTTCAAGACTTCAAGAACTTTCTACTAAAGTCCAACCCAAGGGAAACCCAGATGTCTTTGCCTTGATGTAAAATGAAATACCTAAAGATCTTGTGTTCAACAGGAGAAGATGGAAGAGTTGTGTGGTTCCTTTTACCAACCTTTGTGAGAAAGGTTTCTCTACTCCCACTGCAGCCAAGACAGCAGATCTGACATTGAGCCAGATGTTTGTGAGACTCTCTCACCTTGTCCTTGACATTGCACAGCTCTTCCACTCAAATGCAAGGGTGCCCTAACCCTAGCTTTAAGTGGCACCTACTACTCATTTCAAGGGGAAATCATTACTTGTTTGAGGACACATTCTTGGAGAAAGGGAACATTAAGATGGCCTGCAAGTAGAAGAAGATCACCTGAAGATCAATGTTCACAATGCAATCAACGTTCCATTGATTAACCTTGATTATTATTTTTTTCACAGCTCCTTTTACAAACTGTATTATGACTTCAAAACACTTACATTTTTGTGTTTGCATCACACAATCAGCTTTATGCCTTTTCTAATGTAGTAAACTTGCTCATTAGCACACCTGGTAAACAAATGCTCATGTATGTTTTGTTAATACTATCAATTAGGTTTATGGTAAGGTTTAGTGTAGTTGGTACTTTGTTTTTAAACACGAAAGAACATTAACCTTTTGTGCCACTCACTGGACATTTCATTTCCGTACTCTCATGATACGTACAACGACCAACGTAGTAAAATTTCGCTAGATTCACGTTCTTCTGTTTCAAACAAAACTGAACATGCTTTTATCACCACTCACTGGACATTTGAAACGTTGTGAAATGTGCAACAAGCAATGCAAAGCAATGTCATTTTTACAGAAATAACGCCACAGACGTTTTATTTTTCCAATTTGTAATTTTGCACTTATTGGCTGCATTGGCACTATTGGTAAAACAGGCTTTAAATGGATTAGTCAAAAATGAAATTTGCACTGAAACAACAAAGCTTTATAAACAGTATGCATCTATGTTCTTTATTGCGCATGACGTCTCTAGCCGCTAATTATTGTAGTTTCAAAGTTGGTATAGTGAGCACCTAAGAGCTGAGGCTGTGATAACTATAAGTTGGGTTAGATAAACATAGACTTTGGTCTATAAATTCCTGTGCTGTGATCAATATTGCTTGTGATGTTTTCTCTTTATGCAGCAACACAAACACCAACACTTTCCCAGCACTTAGCCATTTAGTGCACTCTCTGCACAGATGGGCACATTATTGCACAATTAAAACTGTAACCATCAATGAGACATTTACTTTGAAAAGATACAATTTTCAATGTGATAATTACTCATTGTTTTCGACATATCTTCTTTTTTCTCCTCCCCAGTCCTCCGTTCGACCCCCAGAACAGCTGGACCTGTAAAAGACCTCAGGGAAGCCTTCAGTTCTTGGCACCGACACAGAATCGGAGATAAAATCTGCTTAGACAAAGACATCAAATGTACATTTAGATGGTCTTAATAGTGGTTCAAAGAAGTCTGCATCGATTAATGGTTGGATTGAAAACATGGTTCGTTTTTATTTTTTGTGCTGGGGCTGATGTCAAGGTTTTATCCTCTTGAACAGACGCTTTGTAGACCAGGCGGTGTCTCTTTATATAGGGCTCTATGGACACGCCAGATGGGTTGTGTGGCGTGCTGCTGCAGATACAGCCTTCCTGTTTATAGTAAAAGTCCTCCGTAGCAATCCTTGTAAAAGCACAGGGGGTGGAATTATTCAAACAGTTTCATCCTCAAAGGCTGTTCACTGCTTGACTTATTATTCTACAAAAAAAATCATGAAAAAGCATGTTGGAGGAAAGTTTGCTTTAAAGCTGATGTAAGCAGTTTTTTTTTTAATACCATGCATATAATGTCCCTACTACCTGATAGATAGCACTGAGTTAGGTGTCCTGAGAAATGGCACTTGTGTTGGTGACAATCCTAGAAACTATAAACCGCAGAAATTGATCTAGGCATGGCCTGCATGTTAGCCAATCAGAAAACTTGGAGATAACTCTGCCAATGGTGTGAGTTTGGGGGCGGGGCTACCTATTTGTATTCTATGTATGTTCTATATAGTATGAATGTGTATACTATAAACGTATTCCAGATGCACTTTATCTGTCATGTTGTTATTGACATGTGACCTACAGCGTCAGTTGTGTCACTTCATCTCCTGTGGCCTCATGGGATGGTAAAGTGTACATTGTCTGTACTTTAAACCTACTGTTTTATGAATTCTGTGAATTCAGACCTTTTTTTCAACTACTGCATAATAGGGAAATATGGAAATTTGAATATAGCTGAGGTCTAGGTTTGCCCGGTTTGCATAATGTAGAGGCCCCTTCCTGGTAGATGATGTAACTACACGTTTTCCATTGACAGCCATTCAAAAGTAGTCACGTATTCAGAAAAAAATACAACTTTTCACAAACAACTTCATAAATATTTCATTAAATCATTTTAGGTGTTTTGCCATTATGCAGTTTTTGCACTTGCACAATGCAAACAACAGAAAGATGCAAAGATGTACAATTTATTTCGGCCTTACAGTATGTAAAAGAAAACTTGATGTCACCACAGGAAACTTTTTCAAAGACCCATTGATGATTGAGCCATTAATGATTAGAGATGCATTTTTTTTTTCCTGAAGTTCATTAGAATTGAATCTAGTAAAATTAATGTCTGGCTGGTTAGTTTTTTGTGTGTGTGTGTGTGTGTGGTTTTTTTGTTATAGATTGATTCAATAGCTACACCATTATGCTGACCAAAAAGCATGATTCTCCATTGATGACTAATTCAAAAGCCATTGTATTATGTTAAATAGGGGTTTTGACACCGGAGGAACATCTTCATAGTTTCTATATGTAATGGCAGAATTACCTGCATTTTGGTGTGTTCGGAACTAGGAATTATTTTAGTTACAACAACCTCTTTTGAGGGGACTAAATTAGCTCCTACTTCAGAGTAGGGTCTAACCCAGCACAATAGGAACTACCTGTAACATAAGTGTACATTGATTGGCCGAACGTATGCTATACGTTCCCTGGTTCCCGCCATTTTTAAAAAGTTGTGTAAATGCACAGTTTGCATACTGTACAAACTCCATGAACAAACTCCACGAACATGGAAAACAGCAACAAATGGACCAACGCCAAAGTCCAGACACTTCTTCATCCTCTAACCTCCAGTTGTTGACGTTGTTGAACGCTTACATGACGCCGCTGTCGGATGGCTCACGGTACTTCAGAGTTACTACTGGTGGTGCAAATGCAACCTTGTGGGTAGTCGCTATAACGGAGTTCCTATAACTACCTGGTGTGAAAGCGCTTTTACCAGTCTTAATACCAGTCTTATATTTTACCAGCGCCTAATGCTTTAGAGACTCTAAACAACTAGACTTGGAAATACTAACAAATGGATTTCTCCATTTATATACCAACTACTTGAGTATCAGAGTTAATCCCACGGACTAATGAAATTAATTTGAATTTAGTACAAGCACATTTAACACTGAAGGATTTCATTTCCATCTGATGAATTCTTTGAGAAGTCAGAATGCCAAAACATTCATATGAAAGCCAAAGACTATTAGATTCACAGGACAGAATGTCATATCATTTTCTTCCATTTTTAAAATTGGGCACATTTTCATGCAGTTAAGTACTTAAATGCTCCATTAATTTTTCGCCTCAGTCTTTCATCTACTTTTCCTCTTGTTTCATGTTTTATGTTTGCTGGACAGTTGCGCACTCTGTTCTTTCCAGTTGATTTGTTATTAAATGCTTTCTGTAGATGCCTTTTTCACGCTTGCTTCTTTCTAAAACCTCTGAGATACAATTTCACACTCTTCTAGCTAGGCGAAAGGGGATAAAACTCCCCAAGGCTCCTAAAGTTTGAACATATTTCACCACAGATATGAAGAGTCCACACTTAGTGACACAGTTTTGGCCATAATGATGCTAGCTGCTCTGCGCCGCTAACTTTGATGAGAGAATAACAAATAGCTTGGGGAAAAAGGCACTTTTCTTGGAAGTTCTTATTTTGTAGATTGTGTTGTTTATTTGAGTTTCTGTGGTTTAATTAACTGTAAATGGCAGTGAAGTTTAAAATAAAACAGCAAGCCATGAGAGGATGTGCACAAATTATTTTAGCATGGTTGTCAGATGTAACACAGTGTGCTTTAAGTCCCATTAACCATGGTAAAATCACGGTAATGCACAGCTATGGGTGGCTATAATTGGAGATACAGTTTGCATTTCACAAATTAAGAAAAAAAAAAACCTGTTCTTTCCAGCATCTTATTTAAAACATATTACATTTTAATAATTCAGTACTTGCCAAACACAAGTTACTTCCTTTTTTTTTTTTTTTTACTTTTAATGAAAAAACAGATTTCTTTATAGTATTATAAGTCAACTCTGTTACAGACAAATTAGGCAATGTGTAGAAATAACAATAAATCCTAAAAGGAAAAATCTTTCGTTTCATTAGACAAAGAGTCCTTACATTCTAACACTTGAAACTGAGGTAATATTTCACCTATGCCTAAAATAGTTTATAAACAGCGTTTACTCTTTAAATAACAGAATTGTAAAGTAACAGAATTGACTGGTGGACTGTCAGTTCTGTTACATACTGTCAGCATTGTTACTCTACCTTGGTAACAGAGTTTGACGGTATCAGAATTGACAATTTACATTTTTTAGCCAAAAACTCCACTTGCTAGCATACATGCTAAGAACACATGGCACTAATGGAATCATGATTAAAATAATTATAATTAACCCAATGTGTGAACAATGATAAATCCGTTTTTTTGTTTTTGTTTGTTTTTTACGTTCTACAAAATAGCTCTTGGTGTAAGAACTTCTTAGATTACGTCAGCATTGTTACTCTACCTTGGTAACAGAGTTTGACGGTATCAGAATTGACAATTTACATTTTTTAGCCAAAAACTCCACTTGCTAGCATACATGCTAAGAACACATGGCACTAATGGAATCATGATTAAAATAATTATAATTAACCCAATGTGTGAACAATGATAAATCCGTTTTTTTTTTTTACGTTCTACAAAATAGCTCTTGGTGTAAGAACTTCTTAGATTAAAATATTTTCTGAGAGAGCACACAGACTTTTCAGTGCTTCAAAGCTTATCAGTGAGGGAAAGTGACATCATTTCCTGTATCTTACATAGTTGTGAGAGATAATTCCATCAATTTAAAGACAAATTATGGTACGCTAACAGAGTTGACGCAAGATTTATGGACACACATTTTTATATAAAAAAGGTATTTTTAAACAATTTAATGCTGTAGAAATAGGAAAATAACTATTTAGGGTTTTTATAAATAAAATAAATTAAATATTACCAAAAGAAAAGTAAAGTAAAAAATATTTTGATTACACAATGATACATGATGGAAAAATACACTGACTAATTTGGTCAACAAGAAATCATGATTTTCTGCTATATAAGACATTTTTTACAGGAAAAATATTGTTATGGCCTGACTTGACTTTTTCCAAACAATGACTTTGGACAACAAATGCACCTGCAATTATAGAATCACCCAAAATAATGGCCAATTAATAATTACAAATTTGAAGACGTAACTCCATTAAAACAAAACAGATGATTCCAAATATAACATCTAAAACTGCTAACAGAAACAAGTTACAATAGCCAAATCAAATGATAATGAGTGTTTATAGCTAAAATATTACTGCATGAATAGCAAGTTCTTTATTAGTCACTTTATTAGGCTTTTAAAAACAGGCTTTTATGTTAACATGGTAAACATTGTTATAAGAAATGCTTTCCCTTTAAACCAGTAGAGAGTTAAATCAATACACTTCTTTGCTAGTCTTAATTAAATTTCTCTGTAATTAAAGTCTTCTTCACCTATTTTCTTTCTGTCTGCTTCTTCAGATCTCACTGATTACCTCCAAAAGGGTAATTAACTTGGCTGTAAATATTTTTAGCCATTCCCAACACAGTGCTGTATGTTCCCAATATTTGGACATTGATTTTCCTGTTCTGTGTCCTACTGTAATAGCACAAAAATCTTGGGTCGGCTGCGCTGTCAAGCAGATATTTCCAGCGGTGGATGGGAATCCTAGCGCTTTGATCGCCTTCTTGCGGTACTTGTGGTCCAAGATCAATTGGACAAAGACGAGAGTGAAGTGGACCCTAAGAGGGGCAACCAGACGATGGACGCCACTTGAGGAGAAAAGCAATTGTTGGTATGGCAATTAATTTTATCTGACCTTTGCTCCTTTCTGATGTAGACTGCAGGGACTTAAATGGCTGATATTTGCTTCCTTCTCCTGCTCTCCAAAACTGTATATATATTTTTTTTCTGTTATACATAAAATTAGAATGTTTAGAGAATCTCTTTGATTTTATTAATTGAAGTTTACAGTGAACATGTGTTAAGCAACAAAATTTTATATATATATATATATTTAAGTATCATTGATGTAGTTCGTATGACATTTTTATTGTGTCTCTTTATGATCTTTTTTTTAAATTTTTTTAAGATTACCAACATGTTCATTTGGCGAATTTCATAATTATATTTTATTACATTATATTACATTACATTACATTAGAATAGAATAGATTATAACCAAATATAACGGTTTTCCATTATTTACTCACCCTCGTGTTTATTAGTAAAACCATATACATTTTCAGAGAATTTTTATTGCAGTTCCAAAAAAAAAAAAAAAAAAACCTTATCCGTAATGTTAAATTCTGATATGTGAAATTGGCCAGAATTTCATTTTATATTATATTATATTATATTATAAACAAATATACAGATTTTTGAAAAAAAAAAAACAATATAGGGATTACAATATATTTCTTTTATATCATATTACAAAAATAACATTTTTATTTTATTAGTACTTGAGCACATTTTGCCAGTTAATTATTTTCATCCCTTCCGTGGATGATTTTGTTAATTAAAAATAAATTTACATAGGCAGGCTCTGCCACATTTCATGGCAATATAAACACACATGGTTATGTAGTGCTAATGAATTAGATGTTTCATAGTCTAGTGAAGACTTTAAAAAATATATTTTATGTAAAAATAAAATTAACCGTGAACATCTGACATAATGTCTTCAATTTCATCTTCAAACATTTCATGCCGTTTTTTAACAGCTTTTATCCTGAGACACTGCAAGACTCTGAAAGAGATTTTTTTTTACATTTTTTAAAGTTTTTAAAATGGCCTCTTCAACATCCATCAGTGACTCCCCTCATCGTCACGTCTGTCGGCTGTCTTTATCTGAGAAAAAGACACACGAGGAGGTGGAAAGGCTCTCCGGCAGATGCTTTGTTAAATACATATAGCATTGCTTTAGAGCTGAGGAGACACCGAGGGTATTTAGAAAGTCATTGGTTTTCGTTGCGGCCTGAAATTAAATTGAGAAACAAAAATGAAGGAAGCCGATGGAGTGGAGAAAAAAAAAAAGTGCCCATAAAAACTGGAGCATGGCATGCGTTCGGCTCAATCTCTGGAGAAATGAGCGTCCAGCTGGAATCCAGAACTGCTACCTTAAGACTGTTTTAAATTTCAAAGACCCACATCCCTTTTATGCTCCCAAAACAACTTGGACTTCGAATGACAAAGCATATGACCTACACACATTGCCATTCGCTACAAGTAATTCACTCCATTCACTCCATTCCAAGTAAATCTCTGCATTATAACTGAGTTATATTTTGTAAAATAGGATTTTCATGTTATTTGTACTATGCAGACATAGAACTTCCTGCTAAGTAAGGCTTAGTCGAATTTGTTATGTCATTTACATCAGTGGTTCTCAATTCTGGTCCTCGTGACTCCCCGCTCTGCACATTTTGTATGTGTCTCTTATCACTTCAGATGTTTGTTCTATTTGACTGTAAGTGCCCTGCGTAGTGGACATCACAGGATATTCTGCCATGCTTCCAGTTTGAAGGGAGCGTATATGTTGCATTCAAAGGACATTAAAGTGTGCGAGCAGTGAACACTGTGTAGGGATCATGTCAATCAGAACACAGTTCATGCATGGAGCTCTCTTCTAAAGAGCCGCTGATCTGAATCACGTGTGTTAAATAAGAGAGACATGCAAAATATGCAGAGCGGTGGTACACGAGGACTGGAATTGAGAAACACTGATTTACATCACAGTAGTCATAAACCTACTAATATAGCAGAGGTTATTTACATTTAGTCTTAAAGGTACAGTATCAAGAACAGCAGTTTGATTGTAGAGATCAGGGAAAAAGTGCAAATACTCATGTAAAATAAACATTATGTTTTGAAACTAAGGCTGAACGATTTGGGGGAAAAATGAATTGTGTTTTTTCTTCTGATTAAAAATTTGATATATAAAGAGTTATTAAAATAAAGAGTTATTATTAATATTATATTAAATGTTTCAAATTATGTCAGTGACATCAGTCTATGAATTCTAGGTAGGATTTTTTTAAACTAGTGCCGACCTTGTCTTGTTTGTAAATGTTCTCAGCGCAAAACGTTGCAGTTCGTGAACGTATTATTAAATTACTTTTAAGGAGTCAGCTACTACTTTGTCAGGAATTTAATGGGCGCAATAAGTTTTTTTTTTCAACTAGGCTACGTTAATGTTGTAGTAAAATATATATATATATATATATATATATATATACATACATATGAAAATATAACAATAATAATAATAGCAATGATAATATTTTTATTTGAGAGTGCAACTGTAAAACTACTTTAATAATATTTATATCTTAATTAATTCATTTTTTTTAAAAGAGCATCAGGTTTGCTCTGCTTGTTTGTAGGACTACACAGTGTGGCCAATAAAATAATATTGTGATTATATATCAATATGTCTATAAAATAACAATAATATTAATAATAATTTATTATAATTATTACATAAAAATAGTAAGTAATATGCTAATTATACTATTGTATTGCAAAATACAAAATAAACTAGATATTATTATTATTATTATTATTCATTTCATTTTGCAGTGCAATTGTAAAAATACTTTATTAATATTTATATCTTACTTTCTTCATTTTCAAACTAAGTCATAGAGCTTTTCTTTTGGCGGAAAACCAATGTCATGTTTTTTTTATTTTATTTAATTTAAACATTATTTAATGTCATGTTTAATTATGCAAATGTCTCTGGAATGCTTGATTCTGATTGGCCATTTGCTACATTTTGCATTTGAATAATTTTTGCATGACTTATCAGCTTGAATTATAGTGTTTCATGTCCATTTATGTTAATTTATTTATTTTTGGTTATGTATAAGTCAATCAATCAATCATTAATCAATCAATCATTCATTCATTCCTTCACACAATGAAGTCAATGAGGTCCAGTGTTGTTTGGTCTCCACTCTTCTTCAAAAATACCATCTTTTGTGCTCCATAAAGTCATACAGATTTGAAGTGATTTTAGAGGTGGTCTCTCCCTTTAATTTAGTAGAACTGCTGCTTTTACTCAGTTACTCCCCAACATTTCTGTGCATTATCTCTTACTAATATATCACTTTAACCTGGTTATAGTGACACATCAAGAATGCTGAAGCTGAACATTTCCTAATAGTTTTGAGGGGAGAGACCCCCTTCCCACCTTTCTGATGGATAGCCAGTGCTGCTTCAGCACAACTCAGGAAGGATGCCATCATTTGATGCTTGAACATCAGCCCTAAAGTTCAATCACTGGATCATACAGCAGTAATACAGAGACAGAGGCTTTTCATTTGTTCTGGAGCAAAATTGTCCTGTGAGGGCTTGGTGCACCTCTCAACACAAGTGGCACTAAAACCAAAATAATTACACCCAAACATAGTGCTGTTGATGTGCATTAGTTACTGAATTTTAGAATGTTTAATTTAGCTTTCAGTTCATATGATGTGAATTGTATGAAAATGTATGTATTTTAGGAAAAAAAAATCAAGATCCACCCCTGGACATAACTGTCTCTGCATATTTTGCATGTCTCACTTATTTAACACACGTGATTCAGATCAGCGGCTCTTTAGAAGAGAGCTCCATGCATGAACTGTGTTCTGATTGACATGATCCCTACACAGTGTTCACTGCTCCCTACTTCCCCGAGCACGGGAAATCTGTTGAAGATTTGTGCTACGCCACGGCCTGCAGCGTCTTCACACACAGATGAAACTTACTAGAGAAGTGTGACATAATATACCTCTGCAAATAAATACAATTTAAATCCACGTCTCGCACACTTTAATGTCCTTTGAATGCAACATATACGCTCCCTTCAAACTGGAAGCATGGCAGAATATCCTGTGATGTCCACTACGCAGGGCACTTACAGTCGAATAGAACAAACATCTGAAGTGATAAGAGACACATACAAAATGTGCAGAGCGGGGAGTCACGAGGACCAGAATTGAGAACCACTGATGTAAATGACATAACAAATTCGACTAAGCCTTACTTAGCAGCAAGTTCTATGTCTGCATAGTACAAATAACATGAAAATCCTATTTTACAAAATATAACTCAGTTATAATGCAGAGATTTACTTGGAATGGAGTGAATGGAGTGAATTACTTGTAGCGAATGGCAATGTGTGTAGGTCATATGCTTTGTCATTCGAAGTCCAAGTTGTTTTGGGAGCATAAAAGGGATGTGGGTCTTTGAAATTTAAAACAGTCTTAAGGTAGCAGTTCTGGATTCCAGCTGGACGCTCATTTCTCCAGAGATTGAGCCGAACGCATGCCATGCTCCAGTTTTTATGGGCACTTTTTTTTTTTCTCCACTCCAATTTTATTTAATTTAAACATTATTTAATGTCATGTTTAATTATGCAAATGTCTCTGGAATGCTTGATTCTGATTGGCCATTTGCTACATTTTTCATTTGAATACTTTTTGCATGACTTATCAGCTTGAATTATAGTGTTTCATGTCCATTTATGTTAATTTATTTATTTTTGGTTATGTATAAGTCAATCAATCAATCATTAATCAATCAATCATTCATTCATTCCTTCACACAATGAAGTCAATGAGGTCCAGTGTTGTTTGGTCTCCACTCTTCTTCAAAAATACCATCTTTTGTGCTCCATAAAGTCATACAGATTTGAAGTGATTTTAGAGGTGGTCTCTCCCTTTAATTTAGTAGAACTGCTGCTTTTACTCAGTTACTCCCCAACATTTCTGTGCATTATCTCTTACTAATATATCACTTTAACCTGGTTATAGTGACACATCAAGAATGCTGAAGTTGAACATTTCCTAATAGTTTTGAGGGGAGAGACCCCCTTCCCACCTTTCTGATGGATAGCCAGTGCTGCTTCAGCACAACTCAGGAAGGATGCCATCATTTGATGCTTGAACATCAGCCCTAAAGTTCAATCACTGGATCATACAGCAGTAATACAGAGACAGAGGCTTTTCATTTGTTCTGGAGCAAAATTGTCCTGTGAGGGCTTGGTGCACCTCTCAACACAAGTGGCACTAAAACCAAAATAATTACACCCAAACATAGTGCTGTTGATGTGCATTAGTTACTGAATTTTAGAATGTTTAATTTAGCTTTCAGTTCATATGATGTGAATTGTATGAAAATGTATGTATTTTAGGAAAAAAAAATCAAGATCCACCCCTGGACATAACTGTCTCTGCATATTTTGCATGTCTCTCTTATTTAACACACGTGATTCAGATCAGCTGCTCTTTAGAAGAGAGCTCCATGCATGAACTGTTACAGCTGCATGAGTCGTGACTGTCACGTTAGCCTGATGGGACCAACTTTACTTCTACTGTTAATAAGATTTTGGTAGGCTACTATTAGATGGATAGCCTAAATGTCCTAATTCAGATGGGCTACCTGTTTTTTTTTTATTTTTATGGTATATCAAAAAGTGTATATTTTTAAAATGTGATTGTTGGTACCTTTTACCAGTTTTTACCATAATTTCAAAACAAAAATGAAAATAGGAAAAATATGCAATATGAAAATAATTGAAGACAAAATGTGTTTTACTGAGAAAAAACAAGATTTGGTTTTTAAAAAGCCTTTTTCCAAAAGGTACATCTGGAAAAGGGGGGTCGTCTTATATTCGGGCCAATATGGTATATATATATATTTTATTATTGAGGTTTATTTTTGTAATTTTAGTTATCTAGTTTCAGTTTATTTTGTTTTGTTATCTTAGGGCTGCTAAAGTTAATTAATAGCATTTAAAAACATGTTTTTATGTTTACTGGTTACTGGTTTGTAAGGTTTTATAATATACTATAAATATACCTAATATACACATAAAATAAATCTGTGGACATTTTTATTCTGAAAATGTATTTTAATTTAGTTTAAATTGTCCAAATTCTAATTATGTTTTTGTTTCAACCCAATATTAAAACGTAACTATGAAATGTATGAATTTGTACAATATGCATTTATTTTATTTTTTTGTTAAATAGTAAGCATGAAGATCCACCCCTAAACATAACCGTCAGAGGGCCGTAAGCAGATAATATGAAAACATACGACTGCTATGTGTTGTTCACTTCTATTTTATTTATCTATAGTGTTTCTTTTCAGTTTTTTTTTTTTTTTGTAGTTTTAGTGTTCTAATTCTAGTTTATTTAATTTTTATTCAGTTTTAGTATTTTAGGGCTGCCAAAGTTAATGTGTTAACTGATATAATTTTTAAAAAATGCTTACTTCGTTCAGACAGGTTGTAAAAGTTTGCTATATGTTTTAAATAATATATATACACAACATTTTCCCATTAATGTTAATTTTCCCATATATGTTTTTAGGTTTTTAATTTTAAGTTATTTTATTTTATTATATATAAAAAAAAACATAAGCATGAAGGTCTGTCCTTAAATTTAATCAAGTTAAGATGATTGTACAAAAACATCGAATGATATCCTAGAAATTCATACGAATTAGCTACCAACTTGCCAAAATGTTAAATAGTTACAAACTGCTATAAGATTGGGTTATTTTGATTTTATGTATCTGTCAGAATGTTTCTTTTCAATTTAGTTTTATTTTTGTAATTTTAGTTTTCTAGCTTTTAGTTTATGTCATCTTTATTTAGTTTTTATTATTTTATGGCTTCCAAAGTTAATGCGTTAACTGGATAAATAAATAAATAAATAAATATTACACTTATTGCAGACAGGTTGTAAAGTGTTCGCCACTGATTCACCAAAAAGTAAAATAGTTTGCAACTGCCATTAGAATATGTTATCTAGTTTCATTTCATTTATGTTTTAAACTAAATGGGGGAGGGAAAGCATGCATTCTTCAAAACTTCTTTTGTGTCACACACAATGGGATGAGAATGAGTAAATGATGACAGAACAGAGTACATCTCTCCAGAATCCAAACCGCATTCAGAAATCTGACACTGCACTTCAAACGGACTGTTAACTTCTGTGGTTTCTCAGAAACAAATTGAGCCTCATCCTTGAAAGTGAACCATTTTAAGAGAACCACCATTGATCATAATGATTTAGTCCAAGATAAAAACTAATTTGTGTCAGCGAAACACTGACTTTCTTATATGTACAGAAAGTTTTGGAGCAGATAGGAGGTTAATTTCAAGACTGTACTCAGTCAAATATGCACAGAGGAGAATTTAATGAGAGATGCTGTGGTCACAAAAAAGCCAATTAAACTCTTGCGGGGCCTTCAGGGAACTTCTAGTGCTTTTATTGTTTTTTTAATTCACTTATTGCTGTAATCTCAAGAACAGTTGGAGAAGTCTGTGTTCACATTAAATTATATTGCTGAGACATGACTATTCTGTCAAATATATAGTGTGAACTTAAAGAGGTCATATGAAGCGAAAAGCTGCGTGTTTGGAAGAAACAAATCCATAAAGACGTTTTAATTTGAAACCATCCAAAATCCATTATAATTCTTCCTCCAGTGAAAATGGATAGAGGACTCATGTTTTGGCAAGAAGCAACAGTTTGAAGTTAAAAACATCTTATTGATAGATTTGTTTCTTACAAACACGCAGCTTTTCACTTCACAAGTCATTAATTGATGGACTGGAGTGGTGTGGATTACTTGTGGATTATTGTGATGTTTTTAATCAGCTGTTTGGACTCTCATTCTGACGGCACCCATTCACTGCAGAGCATCCATTGCTGAGCAAGTGATGTAATGCTACATTTCTCCAAATCTGATGAAAAAAACAAAAACAAAAAAAAACATCTACACATCTTGGATGGCGTGAGGGTGAATAAATTTTCAGCAATTTTATTTTTTTTTGATAAACTATTCCTTTAAGACTGACTTTTATAAACAGTCTCTGTTATGATTTGTTAACACAACTGCATGCAAAATTACTCATCCAGTATAGTTTGTACTACTTCGTCCTTCAATAAAAGCCTGTTTGCAGAACATCATATTGTGACATGATAAAAAAAAAAAATTAAAAAAAACAACAACATTTTTTACTTGAAAAGATCAGGGAAAATTCAATTTTTTTCATGAATAACCCCTTTAAATGCTGACCAGCTACTGCTTCCTTGCGAGTGAGACATTATTTGCATCTTGAAGAATTGTGTCCTGCCATTTAGAGCAGATAGGAGCACTAATCAATTTGCTAATTAAGCGCATGTCTTGGTTTAACCGCACAGGGCTACCTTGAATTACCTTCAAGTAATCCTTAAAAAAAAAAATTGGTCTTGTTCAGATGAAGACTGATGGAGGACAAAAGAGCATTTCTGGAGAGAATATAGAGAGTATTTCTGGTGTGACGGTAAATTCAGTGTCCAACATTAATGAAATATTAGCAACTTCATTTTTCAGTTGAAACTTTGCTACAAAATTATACACTACAATTCAAAAGTTTGGTGTGATCGCTCCGTGCGTTCGTTTAGCCGTCCCTGGCTCGGTTGGAAAAGGTGGGCTCGAGCGCGGTACGCATGT
Organism: Sinocyclocheilus rhinocerous; assembly: GCF_001515625.1. Classification (NCBI taxonomy): domain Eukaryota; kingdom Metazoa; phylum Chordata; class Actinopteri; order Cypriniformes; family Cyprinidae; genus Sinocyclocheilus; species Sinocyclocheilus rhinocerous. Next base: position 223,976 of record NW_015661278.1, on the reverse strand, counting down.
AGTGTGAGCGGAGCGCTAACCGCGCCGGAGCGCAGATCTTCTGATACGTGTGCAACATGATTGCAAAAGCTATAGATCTGTAACGAGCTCATTGCATTCTTTTCAGTTAAAAATAACAGTGAACAGTGGTTTGTGAATGTTGATGCGTAGCCTAAATAATTTTATCAGGAGCGTCCATGTGAGCGCTGCTGCAGTCTTAGGCCCACCCCAAATGCTCTTATTGGTTGAGATGCGTGATGACACCCATCCCACCCCTGCTGTGACCCATGGTTTGTCTGTATGTGTATTCAGAGCCAGTGAGCAACGGACTTTCATAATAATAAAAAACGGCGTTAATGCGTAATCTTGTGTGTTCACCAATGCTGCATTTATTTGATTAAAAATACAGTAATATTGTGAAATATTATTACAATTCAGAATAACGCTTCCCTATTTGAATATATTGTAAAACATAATTTATTCCTGTCATGTAAAGCTGAATTTTCAGCATCATTCCTCCATTCTTTAGTATCACATGATCCTTTTGCCTGATGGTGATCTGAGCAGGTCATTACTAACTGTCATGTTTTACAAATGGCTTTTGTCCTTTGACCAACAACAGAGGCTTTCAAGGTAATCTATATGAATGAAAGTCTGGATATCCCAGGTATCACGGGAGATCCTGTTGCAGATCTGTCGCTAGCTCATTAGCAATGCGACCGTCTTTGCTAGCACACCACCTGCAGGATTACTGTCAGTGATGAATGTTATTACTTTTTGCTGGAGAGCTTGAGCTCTTCTGGTTTGCCGTGTTGAATGCAAGTCGTGCCCTGTAAACAAGCAGTTTGAGGAGGCGTATGGTTTGACACGGTTTTCATATTCAAGTTAAATTGCTTTTTACAGTTTAAAACACTTGTCTCATGTCTCATGCATGTCTCAACGGCTTTTGTCTTTCTGGTGTCATTATCAACTGTTTGGACTCTCATTCTGACGGCACTCATTCACTGCAGAGGATCCATTGGTGAGCAAGTGATGTAATGCTACATTTGTCTAATCTGATAAATAAACTCATTTACATCTTGGAGAAATTTTCAGCAAATTTTCATTTTTGGGACAAACAAGTGACTTGTCTGTGACTTACTTTCCGCCGTGGAACAAAAATGTAGATGTTTAGTTGAATGTCTCAGCTTCTCTCTTCCATACAATGAATACCAACAGAAGCTGTAAACACCAAAAGCACCAAAAAACACCTTAAACGTATCATAACATTGGTCTATATTTGTGCACTATTTCCTAAATCTTCTCAATTCATAAAAGTTTTTTTTTTTTTGAGGAACAGACTGAAATTAAAATTATTATTCACTGACAGTCTTTCTCTTAGTACTCAAATCTAGCGATCTGTGATTTAGAGACATATCTTAAAATCACTTGTAGTACAACTGATTTGAGTTTTTAGTGTTTTGGGTAAACGTTATTTTTAGGTGTTATTACATTGTAATTACACATACGTAAAGAGTAATATTAACTAACAACATGCACTTACTATAGGTTTAGGTTCAAGGTTAGGCTTTTGTTTAGTCGCTTGTATGTATGAAGAATTTACAGTTATTACTATAATAAGTACATGTAAAATAGTATCAGTTTTTAATTATGGTCATTTATTGGTTATCGGTATGACATGAAAATAACTATCAGCTGATTGTGTCGGATAGAATTTTTATATTGCTTAACATTTACTGACATCCTCAGCATCTCCATAGACTTCCATTGTATGGAAAAGAGCAGCTGGGACATTCTGTCAAACATCTGCTTTTGTGTTCCACAGAAGAAAGAAGTCATATGAGTTTGGAAGAACTTGAAGGTCAATAAATAATGTCAATTTTAATTTTGAGTGAAAAAATCACTTCACTTTTGGTGTAAGATTTACTTTGAAACTATTTTTACTCATAACTTACTAGTAAATGTCACAAATAATTATAAAGAAACGTCAAGTAACAAGTTGAATTAAACACGAAATTTTGAAGTAGAAAGACTGAGAAAGTATTTTCTTGCAAAACGTACTTCAGTAACCTTACAACTTTGTAACTTTGAAAAATCACAATGCATTTCTAACTTTTCCTACTATTACACTTGATCAGTTATCAGGATGGAGTCACACTTTTCCTTCTAGAACATTTTTTCACACCAGAACCTTATTATGTGGACTGAACCGAATAACCATCTTTCATCTGCTTCCAATACGTCCTCCTGGAAGATCAAAGCCTGGTCCGACTGTACTTTCAAACCCAACAGGACAATCAACAATCTCAGTCTCTTATCACAGCCTTTGTTCTGTTTTGTATAGGTACCTATGATGCTTTGCAGAATGTATCTGCCGCCTCTGAAACCTGGAGTCTGAGAGAGAAAAGAAGAAATTGTAGGGTAAGACCACGGTGAAGATTAAAAGCTGAAGCAAACAGCTATTGAAGAGAAAGATGGACAAAGAAGACACTTGGCAGAGGCTGAAGAAAAGCCAGTCTTTCATCAACAGCAATGATGAGGCCAAATGACATTTCTAATAATTGTGCACTTCAAAGTCCTTCCTCTGAGAGCAGGGAGCATGACTGCATAGGAAACTCAAGTAAAGTATATGTCAGACATCTCTATTTCAAATGATTTCTTTTATATAAAGAATTGTGGGATTTCACCAAAGGAATCCAAACTTTTTCAATAGATTATTTGATGTAGTAAACCTTGCCTTTTATCACGGCCATTTTATGCTTTTAATTGGTAATCAAGAGACGAGTAATGCTTATTAGTGGTGTTGGCTAAGGCAAGCTATTGATTATTACACATACTTAAGGATAAAGACGGCATGAATTGAAATATTTAAATGCATGTTATAAATCGGTGAATACGAAAAATGCTGTCCATTCATTTAGTTGCAATTCTGACTTTTTTCTCAGAATGGTGAGTTTATATTTCTGAAATGCGAGTTCATATTTTGCATTTTAAATTATATCAGAATTACTGGGAACAAAAGTTTGAATGGTGAAATACACTCACTGGCTGCTTCATTAGGTATACTAGTACCAGGTTGGATCCCTTTTGGCTTCAGAACTGCCTTAAAGTGCCCCTATTATGCTATTTTAAGGTTCCTATTATTGTTTGGGAGTCTCCTACAATAGGTTTACATGCATGCAAGGTCAAGAAAACACTTTTGTTTTTTTTGTTTTTTTCCAACGATTCTCAAACGATTCGTTCAAAGCAGTGCTAAGATTCGGGCTCTCTAAACCCCTCCTTTCCGTGAGCCTGCTCTGCTCTGATTGGTCAGATGACCCAGTCTGTTGTGATTGGTCTACCACGTACAGCGCATATCGGAAATGATATGCCCATTCTCATAGTTCAGTATGTTGAACACTCGATAGAAAATATAAACATCTATTATTTATCATACTTACAGGCTGTGATTCAGTGGAGCCAGCTGGTCCAAATAAACTGGGTACGGAGCCATCTTTCAAGAGCAAGCGTTTTGTGAATCCCACATTGAACTCCCCGAGAATAGAGAGGCAGTCGTCAGTAAAATGGCGGGAACACAAAAAAAGACTGGGGTTGTACTGCTGTGAATTTTAACCAATGATTTTTTGCAGCCTCATCATTCGGAAGTGAAAATAAAATGAATTTACTTTCACAGTGTAGGACACAGCGGGTTCTTGACATGATGTTAACCACACAAAGCTACAGTGTTCGAGGGCAGGTCAAGTTGTTTGCGGCTAGCCAACGTAGAACATAGGCGGGCATTATGCAAATGTGTTACCCCATGAAGTGTAGCCGCAACGGAAGTGGGATTCAAATTACCGACGACTCGTTTAGGCTTTTCAGAGTCGATTCTCTCTTTTGGGAGACAATAATTGTGCACTTTCGGCTTTACAACTTTGCAGGTTGTTTACATTCACATACAGCTACATTACACACTGCATGAAAGGCAATATTCGAAATGGCATAATAGGGGCACTTTAATTCTGTGTGGCATCGAATCACCAAGGTGCTGGAAACATTACTCAGTGATTTTGGTCCATATTGACATGATAGCATTAACACAGTTGCTGCAGATTTGTGGGCTGCACATCCATGATGCGAATTTCCCATTCCACCTCATCCCAATGGTGCTCTATTGGATTGAGATCTGGTGACTGTGGAGGACATCTGAGTTTAGTGAACTCATTGTCATGTTCAAGAAACCAGTCTGAGATTATTTGAGCTTTGTGACATGGCATGTTATCCTGCTGGAAGCAGCCATCACAAGATGGGTACACTGTGGTCAAAAAGTGTTGGACATGGTCAGCAACAATACTCAGGTAGGCTGTGGCATTTAAAAGATGCTCAATTGGTACTAAGGGGCCCAGATTGTGTCAAGGAAATATCCCCCAAACCATTACACCACAAGCACAAGCCTGAACTGTTCATACAAGGCAGGATGGATCCATGCTTTCATGTTGTTTACACCAAATTGTGACCCTACCATCCAAATGTCGCAGCAGAAATCGAGACTCATCAGATCAGGCAACCCTTGAACCAATCTTCTATTGTCCAATTTTGGTGACCCCATGCGAACTGTAGTCTCAGTTTCCTGTTCTTAGCGGACACGAGTCCCCAGTGTGGGCTTCTGCTGCTGTAGCTCATCTGCTTCAAGGTTTGAAGTGTTCAGAGATGTTTTTCTGCAAACCTTGATTGTAACGATAATAATACATAATATTTGAGATACTGTTGCCTTTCTATTAGTTCGAACCAGTCTGGCTTTTCTCATCTGAGCATTTTCAAGGCATTTTCACCCACATAACTGCCGCTAACTGGATATTTTCTCTTTTTCTGACCATTCTCTGTAAATCCTAGACATGGGTTTGTGTGAAAATCCCGGTAGATCAGTAGTTTCTCAAATGCTCAGACCAGCCTGTCTGGCATCAACTACCATTCCACATTCAAAGTCACTAAAATCACCTTTCTTCCCCATTCTGTTGCTCGGTTTGTACTTCAGCAGATCATCTTGACCATGCCTCATGCCTAAATACATTGAGTTGCTGCCATGCGATTGGCTGATTAGATATTTGCGTTAACGAGCAGTTAAACAAGTGTATCTACTAAAGTTGCCATTGAGTGTAATTAGTATAGGTTAGTATACTTTCAGCTTAAGAATGGCATTAGACAGCAAGCCAGTTCACTAGGTTTTGGAAAAGAGCCATTAAGTCCATTTAGGAAACGGTGAGAGCAGAAACATTCATTATTATTACACAGAGGTATAGGATTCTTGTAGCTTGACAGTTAGCATAGGGGCTCTATTGTCAAAAAAGTCAAACCTGATACCAGTCAATTTAGAACCACTGTGTTACTAATTATTTGGCGGATCTCAGAAATGATTCAAGACTATTTAAATTCTCATTCCCTCAAGGCTTTTGCAGACATGATTTGTTTCTCAAGCTGTTTTTTTTTCTGCACGACTTAGTAGTGCCACACACTTTTAATCGTGGGGTTGGGATTTCAAAGCCTTTATGCTGTAATTACATGTTTGTTTTTGTCATTTCAAATAGGTCTTTAAGGGAAAATCAGTGGGACAGGTCAGATGACATGAGTTTTTATCCCTGAATTAATTCATTGTGGAGAGGGAGGATACGTTTAAACAATACGACACCATCTGTTATATTGGAAAGTGTTGAAACGCGCTGTGGGATATTGTCTTGTTTGATGCCTGGGCTCTGGGCCAAGCTGAAAACTGGCAAAATGTCTTAGATGGCCATTGAGAAATATACATCTGCTCATTACACTCTGAGAGAGAGAGAGAGAGAGAGAGAGAGAGAGAGATGACTCTCTTGGAAGGTACACATACAGTTCATTTCATGGTTGCTCAACAGTTGAGTACATGATCACAGATTTAGATCCATTCTCTTTCAGAGCATTCACAGTCAAACCACTAACAGCCCTATCAGACCACAGTCAAATTACTGTTTACCTAAAGAGGACAACAAATACCAACATACATTCACAGCTCAGTAAGCTGTTCAACATTAGAGAGAATTACAGATGGGCACAAAACAGCACAGAAAAATATGTGACAGCAACTGGCCATCCAAAAGTATGCCTACTTATAGACAATTTTCTAGGAAGAATGTATCCTCACAATCAAGATGGTGTCAATCTGGCAGTGGAGAACATAAATTATATATTTAAATATTTGGCCAATTTATCTAACCTCACATCCTCTAAGAAAATCCATAAAACAACACAAGAACATGAAAAATGGTTTGATTTAGACTGTAAAACCATGAGGAAAAAATTAAGACAATTATCAAATCAAAAACACAGACAACCAAACAATGAAGATTTACGCCATCAATATTGTGAAGAACTTAAACAGTATAAAAGTACACTCAGAAAAAAGAAAGAACAGTACATCCAAAATCAACTAAAAACTATTGAAGAATCCGTAAATTCTAACAATTTCTGGGACAACTGGAATTACTTGCATAAAAAACATCATGAACAAGCAGCCATACAAAACGGAGACACCTGGAAAAATCACTTTGAACAACTCTATAGTGAAATTACAATGAACCCAGAACAAACCCAAAAATATGAAAAAAATATTCATATGGAACATACAATTGGTAAATATCAAAACCCATTAGACTACCCCATTACAGAAAATGAACTGATTGATAAAATCCAGGCCCTAAAAAACAAAAAAGCAAGTGGAGCAGATGGCATCCTCAATGAAATGCTCAAGAACAAATTAAGATTGGCCCTACTAAAACTGTTCAACTTGGTTCTGAGTGTTGGTCATTTCCCTGAAACCTGGAATCAAGGACTCATAACGCCCATATTCAAGAGTGGAGACAAATCAGACCCAAACAACTACAGAGGCATCTGTGTAAGCAGTAATCTGGGGAAGCTGTTCTGCAATATCATCAACACAAGACTTGTACACTTCCTCACAGAGCACAGTGTCCTCAGCAAAAGTCAGATTGGATTCTTACCAAATTACAGAACAACAGACCACATCTTCACCCTACACACCCTGATCGACAAATACGTTAACCAAAACAAAACCAAAATTTTTGCTTGCTTTGTAGATTTCCAAAAGGCCTTTGATTCAATTTGGCATGAAGGTCTGTTGTCAAAACTTCTAGAATCAGGTATTGGGGGTAAAACATACAATATCATAAAAACAATGTATTCAAACAATCAATGCACAATTAAAATTGGAAATAAACGCACATAATTCTTCACTCAAGGGCGGGGTGTGAGGCAGGGCTGCCCACTATCACCGACCCTCTTCAATATCTACATTGATGAATTGGTGAAACTCCTGGAACAATCAGCAGCACCTGGCCTCACACTGCATGACTCCAACATAAAGCTCTTGCTGTTTGCAGATGATCTGGTTCTGCTGTCTCCAACAGAAGAGGGTCTACAACAGAACCTAGACATCCTGCACAAGTTCTGTAAGACCTGGGCCCTGACGACTAATCCTAACAAAACTAAAGTACTAACATTCAAGAAAAGACCCAGAGTTCAGGGAAAGAGATATAACTTCACTCTTGGTGTGACCAAAATTAAAAATGCCACAAACTA